>NW_027041025.1:575000-785626 GCF_037179485.1 Ochlerotatus camptorhynchus
AAACCTTACTATAAAAAAAAAAAAAAAAAAAAAAAAAAAAAAAAAACACACACACACACACACACACACACACACACACACACAAACCCCACACACACACACACACACACACACACACACACACACACACACACACACACACACACACACACACACACACACATATCGATAAAATAAGCTTTTATTTAGCATCAAGTTAAAACGCCGAACCCACCAAGAAACTGGTCTGTGCTCAAGTTATTAACGAAAGAGAAAGTCGACGAAGAGAATCTGTGAATGTTACTTAGGACCTAATGCAATGTTCAGCTTGAAATGTTTTACCTTCACCCTATGGACGAGTGCACCGATGGATTTGGGCTCGAGAAAAAGTGACACAAGCTGCGGGCAATGTTTACTAATCATGAACACTAAATGTTCATGAATAATGAATAATGAACATTTAGTGTTCATGATTAGTAAACATGGACAAGTGCACCGATGAATTTGAGTTCACTCACTCGAGAAAAAGTGACACAAGCTGCGTTTACATTGGTAATGTTTACTAATCATAATGTTTACATAACCACTTTTGGATTCTATGTTCCCCTTCTATTATGTGCTTGTAGTTAAGTAGCCTGGCCCTTTTGTACTGCAAATATAACATTTCATCTTGGGAGACAAGGGACAGTTTGGCCACCTTTTGAAAAAAAGTGAAGAAATTGAACGATTTTCAATTAGATGGATTGTTTCAAACCCTATATTCTTCATAGGTATCTATCAATCGAACATCAAATATAAATCGTATGAATTAAGAAGATTTCAAAGATGTTCGTTTTATCCGATAAACAAACATTGGGGTAAAATGAGCACTTTAACGGGGTGGTATGAGCGCCCTAGTAACACTAGTATTCTGTTCTCATGACGATTATGAACAGAAGCAATTATTTTCTGCAAAATAAATTAAATTTAAAACTAGGGTCAGGTGGGGCAAAAGTGCCATAGGGGGCAATAATTTTGAAAATAAATATATTTTCATGAATGGTGTTCCTATGCAGCATTATAGAAAGTTCTGTCCAAAATTAACTCTTACAAAAATTGCAAAAAAAATTCGCGGAATCCCAGAGCATCATCGTTCCATGATTGCTCCGTCAATTTTCGCTGCAAAGTTTGGCCAAGTTGATTCCGCAAGATCGTTCTTCACAGATGGATCACTAATAGAGGCGTCCGCAGGTTTTGGTATTTTTAACGAATTTCATAGCGCCTCTCGAATGCTTCATGCTCCTTGTTCCGTATATGTTGCTGAACTGGCGGTAATACATTATACGCTAGAAACGATCGCCTCACTTGCACCAGATCATTATTTTATTTTTACGGATAGTCTCAGTTCTGTCGAGGCTATTCGCTCCATGAGGCCGGTAAAGCACTCCTCGTATTTTCTCATGAAAATACGAGAGCTTCTAAGTGCTTTATCTTTAAGATCTTTTGTCATCACCTTTGCATGGGTCCCATCTCATTGCTCGATTCCGGGAAATGAGAAGGCGGACTCGCTTGCAAAGGTGGGCGCTATGGAAGGCGATATTTACGATCGACAAATCGCCTACGACGAATTTTTCTTCATTTATCGTCAACAGTCACTCGCCAGCTGGCAAAATAAATGGAGTGAAGGGAGTTTGGGACGATGGTTATATTCAATCATCCCTAAGGTGTCGAAGTGTCCTTGGTTCAAGGGGTTGGATGTGGGTCGAGACTTCATTCGTATGATGTCTCGCCTCATGTCCAATCACTACTCGTTAAACGCTCACTTGTTCCGTGTTGAGCTGGGGGACAGTAATCTCTGTGAATGTGGACAAGGTTACCAGGACGCTGATCACATCCTTTGGTCTTGTGCGGAGTATCGTGGAGACAGATCACATTTTTATGATTCCCTTCGGGCTCGAGGTAGACAACCTAATGTTCCAGTTCGGGATATTTTGGCTAGACGCGATCTGGAGTTTATGCAACTCATATATGTTTTCTTGAAGAATATTAACCATAGATTGTAAGTTTGATTAACCTTGTGTTTAGTTTGTGTTTTGTATGTGTGTGAGTATTTTTTTTTTGTAGATTTGTTTCTGTAATAATTGTATAATTACAGAGTTGATATAACGTCGATAGGATTAAGTATATGTTTTAGAAATAGTGAAATTTTAGAATCATATTCCAAATCTCCTTTTCCCTCTCCCGATCCAAACAATTGTCATCCAATAACCTCGAGAAGACCGCGAGTAATCGGTTCCAATCCTTTAATTTTAGATTTAAGACATTCATAATGTATAAAGAAAATGATAACTTGGCTCTGTAAAGTTTATTCGATTGAGCCTGTACAAATAAAGTAATTAACAAAAAAAAAAAAAATTGCAAAAAGTAATTTTGTGCTGATGTGTTGAAAATCGAAATTACCTATAATAATTAGGCATAACAAAATTCGAAGATGCCTGCCCTTAACGCGGAGAATGTCGTCGCAGAATTTAATGTGGGATGCCATCAGCAGGTGAGTCACGCAAATTATGTCGGAGCTGCAAGGTATTTAAATGGAGAGATGAGCAGATCTATCAACGTCTTTATCTATTACCTTTTGACGTAGGACTACGTCTTTGATTTCTATATGGGGGTACACTTTGTGAAAACCTAAAATGGAACATGTAACAAATTAAGAAAGAGTTTGAACGTTAATAACTCAGCTGCCCCTGGTCCAATTTCAATAGTTTTATCACCAATCGATTAGAAATATGGCTACGCATCGATAACAATGCTTCCAAATGATGATTTTCAACAAGAAATTATTGAAAAACTGGTAAATGTCCAGCATTGTCCAGAAGCGTCGAATTACCTAACAAATCCACCAATTACCTACATGCATATGCTGCTTCCCCAGCACAGTCGTCAGAGAGTAGTAAGTAGACGAAACAAGTCGAAGTGGCATTTGCCTCCGATCCTCGGGCGCGTGCGAATAGGGAGGATGGAATTGCGTAATATTTTGCACACTCATCGCCATACTCAGAACCACACGCTCTCAACGACCGCACAAATTAGTAGCAGCAGTAGCAGTGCTTTCGGCGTATGGCGTTGAAAATTGTTCTCCAGTAACAACCAAAGTCTGTCTGCAAGCAGCGAGCTGCAGAGCCCACATAAGCAACCATCAAAGGAGGAAAAAGCTGCACCGCTATGCTATGGATCGGAATCAGTAGCTCTTCATGAGTCGCTGCGGGTCGGTCATCTATGCCAAGCGTGTCACCCTCGCTCCAAACGACATACAGCTCGATAGCCTCATCCGTGTTGAACACCCAGCTCAGAATTACTCAACCATCACTACAAAATGGTCCTTTTCAGGGCCACCAAAAATATGTTAAAGAGTATTATTTGCACATTGGTCAAGGTCATCATTTCCCGCAAGCAGCTAGCTATCAAGGCTCAACCTGTCTATAGAAGGTGTGGAATTGTAGGCCTGAATATATTGGTGCAATTAGTTTTTCCTCGGCTTTCATTCCGCACGATTCGTTTCTTTCGTTTAATCAATCACCCTTGTAGTGACTTCAAAAAGATTGTTTCACTCGGCGCTTACATATGAAATTTAATGTGGATTATAGAATTTTTTGTTTGTTACCAAAATTTATGAATGGTTTGCTACTTTAGCTACTTTACTTTGTTGAGTTAATTTATTGATCATTGAATTATCACACTGTATACCATGAAAAAGCAGCCTGTTTGTGAGTTTTTGCCTGTTTTCAAGTAAGAAGTTATCATAAAAAACAAATCGCCAGCTGGTATTTCCCAGCGACTTTACAAATTAATAAAATCAAACAAAATCATAATGCAGAACTAGCTAGGATTTGTTTTACTTCATATTTCACAAAATTGCTTTCGAGTGTTAAGACATCGTCTCCCGCAAAGTTTAAATTTTTCCCTCTACCAACACATACATCAGGGCTAGATAGATCTTCACAGGATCTATAGAATCCACGCAATTTCAAAAAACCAAAAAGCACAGCATTACGAAAAGAGGTCAGGTTTCGACCAATAGCCGATAGATTTTAATTCTTAACAAGCCAAGCCAAGCCAATCTGCTAAAATGAACACTTAGTTAATTTTCAATAGATCACTATTGAAAAATACCAAATGTCCAACTGTTGCAATGGTGATCAAAATTATCACCGAATGTCTGAAAACAGCGCATTCTCTAACACAGACTTAAAAATCGAATTCGATGCGGTCCCACTGAACGGTGCTCATTCAATCACCGTAAGTGGTGGTGTATCCAGTGCTTTCAACAACAACAACAACGAAAGGCTGCCTGCAAGTAGCGAGCGCAGAGCGCATATGAGCAACCATAGAGAAGGAGGAAGAAGTCCCACCGCTAGGCTAGGATCGGAATCAGTAGCTCGTCGAGCTCAGCTCAGCATTACTCAACCATCACTACAAAACTTATAACAATAAATTTGTTAAGAGTATTATGTGGACATTTGTCAAGGTCATCAGTTCCCGCAAGCAGCTCAACCTGGTCTCTATAGAAGGTGTGGAATTGTAGGCCCGAATGTATTGGTGAGATTAATCAACGTCCGACCATTTTCCAGAACACGCTGGTAGGTAGTGTTAAAAATCCATATAGAATTTGAGAGAAGTGGAATAATTCGCCTTGGGTGCATATTCAGTCCCCAGAAAGCCAATAAAATCAAATTTGTCAGAAAATTAGCTCTCACGAGTTCAATCTCTCGAAGTCCCTCCTTTTTAACATATTCTGCACAAACGTTCATTTTCGCCCCGCCCCATTCATATAATTCGGAAGGAAATCCTGTGAGAATACACTTTAATATCAAAATGCACAAAACTTAAAAAAAAATCATAAATAACAAAAAATTCAAAATACACCTTTTAAAGTCGGGTATGGCAGATGAATCGAAAATAATCAAGTTGGCAGTCCTTGGATTCTCTTCATCAACTTTCTCTTTGAAATCGAGTTTGAAATAAATACTACAAATTTGATACGCTTACAAATAAAAATCGGAAAGAGTTAAGATAATTGATGATTGATCATTTAAAAGAACTAAATGTTTACATTTGTTCCGTCCACTAGCGGTCCTACGTCAAGATTCCGTTCGTGCCCCTAGGCACAGACCCTTCTACTTTTTGATAAGGTTTTATCATTTACTGCACAAGCACAAAGCACAATGATACACAATGCTTACGTTTGACAGCGTTCATAAACATCAAAATGCAAATTAACAGTCTGATTTCCACATTTGAGATCATCAATGATCACTAATTGTTATGTTCGAAGACACACAGTTTTAAGTTCGCTTGTTTAAGCTCGACAGCATTCATACATTTCTGAATACCAAATTTTAACTCTTAATTTTACATTGGAGATTAACAATGAACACTCAAACACTAATGGTTACGTTCGAAAACACCATCTTTCGAATACCTGAATTTTACCGCTTAGAACAGGTATTATCATCTTTCTTCGATTCCAGCCATCGTTTCAGTAGTTTCCGAGTCTATAAGGGTCATACAGACAGACAGACAGACATAAATTCATTTATATATATATAGATAAATCTATAAGGTAAATTAACTGCATGATAATTTAGAAGACATTTATCTATTTTTTACCACATAATTTTTGCGTAACATTTTTTATTTGGTAATTATAATATAACAGATACATCATATTAACAGTAGATAAAATTATATTTATATTCCAAATTCAGGATTGATGAAGCACATTAAAGTAATAAAAACAGTCGTCCAATGATATTTTAAATGCCTTATTACAACTGTTCAAATCCAATTCTACAAATTCAGAGTTATCTTCTACATGCTATTCCTAATTGAAACGATGAAATTGGATCAAGTTCCTAATTGAAACGATGAAATTGGATCAAGATACAGAGCAATCAATCCCTTTATAGGGCTACATATTGATTTGTAATTAGCTTGATGCTTGAAGACTTCTCGAACGATGAAAAATTTCCATTTTGGTATAAATACCGTTTTTTGAAATCTGTACCATATGTTATACTGTGTACTTTTGCTTCTTCATAATTTCTTCTTCCAGGCATTTTTCTAAAACGTTTATCCTTATCTTTAACCAAGTCATCGTTAAAATGAATATGTTCCATCACCCTGTTTCGAAGATGTTCTAGATGTGAAGGAGATTTTTTTTATCATCTTTGTTATTTTGTGTAAATATTCCTCAAATGCAAAAGCAGAAAAATTGTCTAGCGGTTCATGATATAGTAAACATTCTGCTGATAGATGACTTAAGACAAGTATATTGTACACCAAATAATGTGAACCATATAAAAATATGAAATCTTCGATAAATCTGTACAAGTATTACGAAGCTATGTTATTTTTTGACGTAGGACTACGTCTGTGATTTCTAAATGGGGATACACTTTGTGAAAACCAAAAATGAAACATGTAACAAAATTATGAAAGATTTTGAACGTTATTAACTCAGCTGCTCCTTTACCAAATTCAATAGTTTTATCACCAATCGATCAGAAATATTCTTCTGTTAAAATTAAGACTTTATCATATTTCGAAATGTCACTATTGAAAATTGCACGAATAAGCAATTGTTGCTATGATAACTAAAATTATCAACGACTAGCTGAGTGTACCCGGCTTTGCTCGGGATTCCATATTTCCTTAAGTTCATGTTCTGACTAAAAAAAATCCTATCCTAGCAACTGTGAGACTTTGTCATCTTTGTTAATTGTAAAGGAATCAATAAATTAACATGCTTCTAGTATCTTTTGTAGCTTGCTGTTGTTAGTTCTCTATAAACAAACGCATCAAATATCAAATAAGCTAATTATCGGGTTCACACACAAGGACCCGTTCAAATATTACGTAACCCGAAATATTTCATTTTGTATGGTGAAACATTTCATTTTGTATGGAAAATGAAATATTTCACGTTACGTTATACGTGAACGGCCCCCAACACAACTGAACCGTATCTATGTCCTTAACTATACGTGATTTCAAAATTATCGACGGATACTCAAGTGTTTCATGTTATTAGGTACTGCACCGTCGGCGGCTAATCTCAAATTTTGACAGTTTGGTGGTACTGTTTACATAGACTTAGCCGATATTTTGTTGAGTGGATTTTTTCAATAATTTTTCTTTTCATCGCCTATTTCCTCGTTATTTTTTAAATGAAAACTCGAAACATCAAAAATATTTTTTCGAAAAAAATTCTAAGTCCGGTGAATTTTACCACTGAACTGTCAAAGACTTCATGCGTGACGTCATCTTGTAGTACTCAATTTAAAATTTGCTCGGTGGACTGAGCTGAGGAAAATCATCTTCACGGTGAATAAAAGAGCAGCCGATTTGTTTGACGTAAATAGAACAAAAATGAACACATCAAATCGAAGAGGGATCTCTCGCTGAATCAAGAAAGGCTAAACAGCACAGAAGCCTGAACAGCACAAAAAGCTGAAAAGTACGAATAGCTAAATGCTAAAAACCTGCAAAAAACAGCGAATTAACGTACATCGAAGACCGAAGCTTTAAGTACCTTTTAGTAAACGAATGTTCGTTGCTATACTTCTCTGACTAAAAAAACACGGGAAGGACAATAAATCAGAGAGCAAAGCAGTAGACAAACGTTTTTCAAAGGTTAATGGAGGAAATAAGCTTATAGTAAATGCATATCTGTCGCTACGCTCCTCTGACTAAAAAAAAACACGGGCATAACAGTAAATCTGAGGGCTACCCAGTAAAAAAGCGTTTCTCAAATGATAGTGAAGATAAAATTCTTCTTAAAATGCTTTTAGTAAATGCATGCCCGTCGCTACGCTCCTCTGACTAAAAAAAACACGGGCAGGACACTAAATCTGAGGACTACGCAGTAGAAGAGCATTTTTCAAGGATTATTAGAAAAAAGAAGCTTTAAAGAGAGGCTTTTAATAAGCGCATGCCCGTCTCTTTAACCCATTTAACCCAACAGAGAATACCGTTTACTTTTCGAATATGAGGAAAATCGAGAGAAGTATCATTAACCTAGGGCTATACTAAAAGACTGAGTGAAACCTCTCTAGATTTAAATTTAAATCGATTTCTGGCCTGTACACGTCACCTCCTTTCCGAAAATATCCAGATTGTAGGGTATTTGAAATATTTTGGATAACGGAAAGTCTCCATCTGCCAATGATAGATTATCAAATGGCATGGATTCAGGAGCGCTTTTGATGTCACATGACCGCCGATCTTTAAATTCATTCCAGCATCTTGTATTTGGATTTGAGAAAGGACATTTTCTTTCCGACATAAATAAATAAATGATGAAAAAAAAATTAATCTGTTTCGCTTCAAAGTGAAACATAGAAAACTCCTCTATAGAGTACAACTTTAAACTTAGCACCTTTATGGCCTCTACCTTTTGGAGGGTCACAATAAAACTACCGTCCCCTATAGATAAAAAAAGTCGCACATTTTTCAATCGTTCAACATATTTTCAGTGCATTTTTCACGGTATATTATTGGTGGTGTGCAACATTTTCGTGTCTTACAAATTTTTCGTGTCGCGCAACATTTTTCATGTCGTGCAACATTTTTCGTGTCGCACAATGTTTTTCATGTCGTGCAACATTGTTCATGTCGTGCAACATTGTTCATGTCGTGCAACAATTTTCTTGTTGCGCAACATTTTTCAGGTCGTAAAACATTTTTCTTGTTGCACAACATTTTTCAGGTCGTGCAACATTTCTCATGTCGTGCAACATTTTTCATGTCATGCAACATTTTTCTTGTCGTGCAACATTTTTCATGTAGTGCAACATCTTTCATGTCATGCAACATTTTTCATGTCGTGCAAAATTTTTCGTGTCGCGCAACATTTTTCATGTCGTGCAACATTTTTCTTGTTGCGCAACATTTTTCAGGTCGTTCAACATTTTTCTTGTTGCGCAACATTTTTCAGGTCGTGCAAAATTTTTCATGTCGTGCAACATTTTTCGTGTTGCGCAACAGTTTTCATGTCGTTCAACATTTTTCATATCGTGCAACATTTTCCATATCGTGCAACATTTTCGATGTCGTGCAACATTTTTGATGTCGTGCAACATTTTTGATGTCGTGCAACATTTTTGATGTCGTGCAACATTTTTCATGTCATGCAACATTTTTCATGTCGTGCAATATTTTTCATGTCGTGCAACATTTTTCGTGTTGCGCAACATTTTTCATGTCGTGCAACATTCTTCATTTTACGCAACATTTTTCAGGTCGTTCAAAATATTTCATACTCGCAACATTTTTCATGTCGTGCAGCATTTTTCGTGTCGCGCAACAATTTGCATGTCGTGCAACATTTTTATGTCGTGCAACATTTTTATGTCGTGCAACATTTTTATGTCGTGCAACATTTTTATGTCGTGCAACATTTTCCGTGTCGTGCAACATTTTTCATGTCTTGTAACATTTTACATGTGGTGTAAAGGTACCAAAATGCAAAAAAAAAAACGAAGCACGCTATACTTTTGATAGCCCCTCGGCTTAATCTTCGGACCCCCCGTCTTCCCAATCACCCTATAACCATCTTCTTAAAGTGAGGAATACGTATGCCAAGTTTGGTAGAAATCGGTCCATGCGTTCCAGAGTTATGCTGGAACATACATACAAACATACAAACATACATCCACTTTTATATATATAGATAGATTGCCTGCGGAAAGCGATTTCTCTAACCCAGATTTCAAAGTTGAATTCCATCCGGTCTCACCAAACGCTATTTATTCAATCACCGCGTGGTGAGTAGTGGTATTCTCCAGTATACAACGAAAGGCTTCCCGCAAGCAGCTAGCTATCAAAGGTACCCACAACCGCTGATCGGATGCAGTTCCCATCACCGTGTTTGGTGATGTGTGGTCGTCGGCATCAGTAGCAGCAGTAGCAGCAGTGCTTTCGGCGCGTGGCGTTTAACATTGTTCTCCAGTACACAACGAAAAGCTATTGATCGGAATCAGTAGCTTTTCGTGAGTCGCGTCATACTAAAGAGTATAAACAGAGAGAACCCCGCTCAAATTCCTATTACTATACAAATCACAAGCTTCTGCTGCAGTTAACAAATAACGTGTATTATATACGACCATGTTTTTTTTTCAAAATCTTCAGGGAATTGGTTGTTAATTACATTGATCCGTCGATTTATTTCGGCTTTTTGCACGGTATCTAAAGTATAGGGCTTATTTTTAGAACCTAACCATAAATTGAGTACATATTTGAACTCTCCAAACAATACATTATGCATGTACTCTATGCAAACATTAGCCGAATGTTTACCGGATTATTATTTGATTACTACCGGATTAGTATTTGATTACCGGAGTCAATGGAGTCAGTTGATCTGACTTATGGTGAGGATCAGCCATTAACATAAAATTTTCATCAGTTCTTAGGGCAGCATGTAAATTTGGAAACACAACTCTCGAACCAATTTTCATCCCACGCACCATGCATTTAGGACAAGCATAAATGCCCGTGTGGGATTTTATGTCCATTATAAATAACTTTGCTGGTGCGTCCATTACAAACTCAATGGTTGTAGAATTTATAGTTACACCATTTGCTAAAATTTCCCTTAAATCTATCTTCTATCTATATATATAAAAGTGGATGTATGTTTGTATGTTTGTATGTATGTTCCAGCATAACTCTGGAACGCATGGACCGATTTCTACCAAACTTGGCATACGTATTCCTCACTTTAAGAAGATGGTTATAGGGTGATTGGGAAGACGGGGGGTCCGAAGATTAAGCCGAGGGGCTATCAAAAGTATAGCGTGCTTCGATTTTTTTTGCATTTTTGGTACCTTTACACCACATGTAAAATGTTACAAGACATGAAAAATGTTGCACGACATAAAAATGTTGCACGACATGCAAATTGTTGCGCGACACGAAAAATGCTGCACGACATGAAAAATGTTGCGAGTATGAAATATTTTGAACGACCTGAAAAATGTTGCGTAACATGAAGAATGTTGCACGACATGAAAAATGTTGCGCGACACGAAAAATGTTGCACGACATGAAAAATGCTGCACGACATGCAAAATGTTGCATGACATGAAAAATGTTGCACGACATCAAAAATGTTGCACGACATCAAAAATGTTGCACGACATCAAAAATGTTGCACGACATCGAAAATGTTGCACGATATGGAAAATGTTGCACGATATGAAAAATGTTGCACGACATGAAAATTATGCATGACATGAAAACTGTTGCGCAACACGAAAAATGAAAACATTTGCACGACCTGAAAAATGTTGTGCAGCATGAAAAATGTTGCATGACATGAAAACTGTTACACGACTTGAAAAATGCTTCGCAACATAAAAAATGTGGCACGATATGAAAAATTTCGAACGAAATGATGAATGTTGCACGTTGTATACATGAAAAATTGTGAACGACATAAAATAACAACATTCAAAATGTTGCGCAATAAAGATAATGTTGCCCGACATGAAATGATGCATGAAATAAAAAATGCTGTGTGACATGAAAAATGTTGCACGATATGAAAAATGTAGCACGAAAGTAAAAATGCTGCTCAGCATAACAAATGCTAAGCTACGTTAATAGTTGTACTACATAAAAATGTTTCGTGACATAGAAAATGTTGTTTGTCATGAAAAATGTTGCACGACATGGAAAATGCTGCACGACATGGAAAATGGTGCAAGGCATGAAAATGTTGCAGGATACGACAGTTTTTTCAAAATATAGAAAACGTTGCATGACATGAAAAATATAACGCAACTTTAAAAATGTTACATGATATGACAATTGTTGCACGACACGAAACATGTTGCGTGAAATGAAAAATATTTCACAACATGGAAATTATTTCACGACATAAGAATGATTAACGACACAACAAATGTCGCGTGAGAAAAAAAATTGCACGACATTAAAAATAATAAACGGCATGAAACATGTTGCGAAATATTGAAAATGTTGCACGACGTAAAAATGTTGCATGACAGAACAAATTTAAACTTAATGAAAATTTTTGTATGTACACCAAAAATGTTGCGTGATCGGGGTATGTTGAACGGCAAAACGAATGTTGCACGCCATGGAAAATGTTGCATGACATGAAAAATGTTGCATGAAACGACTTATTTCGCGTGAAATAATAAAAACTCGGTTGCTCGGAATGAGAAATATTGCTCAACATGTAAAATGTCACATGACACGAAAAACGTTGTATGACATGGAAAATGTTGCACGACACAATAAATGTTGCGTAAAATGAAAAATTTTGCACGACACGAAAAAGTTGCACACCACCAATAATATACCGTGAAAAATGCACTGAAAATATGTTGAACGATTGAAAAATGTGCTACTTTTAGTGTAGTTTTATTGTGACCCTCCAAAAGGTAGAGGCCATAAAGGTGCTAAGTTTAAAGTTGTACTCTATAGAGGAGTTTTCTATGTTTCACTTTGAAGCAAAACAGATTATTTTTTTTTTTCAACATTTATTTATTTATGTCGGAAAGAAAATGTCCTTTCTCAAATCCAAATACATGATGCTGGAATGAATTTAAAGATCGGCGGTCATGTGACGTCAAAAGCGCCCCTGAATCCATGCCATTTGATAATCTATCATTGGCAGATGGAGACTTTCCGTTATCCAAAATATTTCAAATACCCTACAATCTGGGTATTTTCGGAAAGGAGGTGACGTGTACAGGCCAGAAATCGATTTAAATTTAAATCTAGAGAGGTTTCACTCAGTCTTTTAGTATAGCCCTAGGTTAATGATACTTCTCTCAATTTTCCTCATATTCGAAAAGTAAAAGGTATTCTCTGTTGGGTTAAATGGGTTAAAGAGACGGGCATGCGTTTATTAAAAGCCTCTCTTTAAAGCTTCTTTTTTCTAATAATCCTTGAAAAATGCTCTTCTACTGGAAGTCCTCAGATTTACTGTCCTGCCCGTGTTTTTTTTAGTCAGAGGAGCGTAGCGACGGGCATGCATTTACTAAAAGCATTTTAAGAAGAATATTATCTTCACTATCATTTGAGATACGCTTTTTTACTGGGTAGCCCTCAGATTTACTGTTATGCCCGTGTTTTTTTATAGTCAGAGGAGCGTAGCGACAGATATGCATTTACTATAAGCTTCTTTCCTCCATTAACCTTTGAAAAACGTTTGTCTACTGCTTTGCTCTCTGATTTATTGTCCTTCCCGTGTTTTTTTAGTCAGAGAAGTATAGCAACGAACATTCGTTTACTAAAAGGTACTTAAAGCTTCGGTCTTCGATGTACGTTAATTCGCTGTTTTTTGCAGGTTTTTAGCATTTAGCTATTCGTACTTTTCAACTTTTTGTGCTGTTCAGGCTTCTGTGCTGTTCAGCCTTTCTTGATTCAGCGAGAGATCCCTCTTCGATTTGATGTGTTCATTTTTGTTCTATTTACGTCAAACAAATCGGCTGCTCTTTTATTCACCGTGAAGATGATTTTCCTCAGCTCAGTCCACCGAGCAAATTTTAAATTGAGTACTACAAGATGACGTCACGCATGAACTCTTTGACAGTTCAGTGGTAAAATTCATCGGACTTAGAATTTTTTTCGAAAAAATATTTTTGATGTTTCGAGTTTTCATTTAAAAAATAACGAGGAAATAGGCGATGAAAAGAAAAATTATTGAAAAAATCCACTCAACAAAATATCGGCTAAGTCTATGTAAAAAGTACCACCAAACTGTCAAAATTTGAGGTTAGCCGCCGATGGTGCAGTACCTAATAACATGAAACACTTGAGTATCCGTCGATAATTTTGAAATCACGTATAGGTAAGGCCATAGACACGGTTCAGTTGTGTTGGGGGCCGTTCACGTATAACGTAACGTGAAATATTTCATTTTCCATACAAAATGAAATGTTTCACCATACAAAATGAAATATTTCGCGTTACGTAATATTTGAACGGGTCCTTGTGTGTGAACCCGATAATTAGCTTATTTGATATTTGATGCGTTTGCTTATAGAGAACTAATAACAGCAAGATTCGTAATAACAGCAAGCTACAAAAGATACTAGAAGCATGTTAATTTATTGATTCCTTTACAATTAACAACGATGATAAAGTCTCGCAGTTGCTAATTAATTTAACTAGCATGATTCGTATTGCTTGCGACTAAGAGGATAGGATTTTTTTTAGTCAGAACATGAACTTAAGGAAATATGGAATCCCGAGCAAAGCCGGGTACACTCAGCTAGTCATTAATAAACATTTCTAAATATTCTGTGATCCTTGGTGGCTTACTAGATTCGTGGTATATACCAATAGGAAGAACCATTTTGAAACCGATAAACTTGGGCAATATTGGCCATAGTTCACTCTTACTACTTTAAGAAATTGGTACACCATCTATACCGAAATTCATAAAGAATTTTTTAGATACAGCAGTATCAATGTTGTATAGACTAATAAATTTATATATCATTTGTTCTAGGCCAAAATGTATGTAGTTTCCAGTACCCATGCTTTTAATTGATGAGTCAAGAATGTGAGCCTTATTTTTAATAGATTGTATATATTAAGGCAACGTTGGAAAGTGATTTACCCTTAACCAGCCCAGAACATCGTTCATGGCATATGCGGATATATGGTGTTTAGTGGACCACTCCGCTAGTTTAAATGCAATGTCGGTACATTGATTTTGCGGTATATCGATTTCGTTATCACTTTCGCTATGATGAATCACATGATTATTTTCATCATACTCTTTTTTTTTGACTCGGTTTCATCTCTTTCATGATCAGGTTGCGGCTCTACGTGTGGAGGTAGTGAAGGTGGCGATCGTGATTGTGTTGGTGGCCGTGGCGGGGGTGTTGATTGTGGCACCGATGTCGTTGAGGAAGATGTGGTAGCCTCCATTCGAATGTCATCCTCTATCTCCTTTGTTAATCTTCGATATGTTGCGCTACGTGAAGACATTTTCTGAAAGAAATAATGAAAAAATCACAGATGAAATTACTCTAATGTTCCTAATTTTTTTTAGAACAACGAATCATCTGGACAATACAAATGAATATTTTTGTTTGCTAGAAAAAATGTTTTCCTTCGAATTGTATGCATGAGCTCAATATTATCAGAGACAAATATGCGATCATTGGCGAATCAGATTGTGTATCTTAAGGAATTTAAAAAACTCACTTGTTACTTCGCTGTTTTTCACAATTTCACTTCACTTCAAAGTAGCAACTACGAAATGTATGGTGTATAAACCACTTAAAATTTAATTTCACTTCAATTAGCTCCTATCAATGGGGCAGGGAGGCACACCTGGACCATACATATCGACCCATCAACTCATGGACCGGGGACCAACGGCTTTACTTCCCTTCCGAAGGAAGGTGTGATCAGAGATTCTATGTCTCAGAAAATCCAGGCGATGCCGACTGAGATCGAAACAAGACCTTTTGGGGTGAGAGGCAGTCACGCTTACCATTACATCACCGGAGCCGCTAGCTTTCGTCTTTTCCACCTTCGTTTTTCGCTATTCATCAACCAGACGTAAAAAGATCAGACTGTACATCAACTTATTTAGAGCAAACATCTGCAAGAGGCAAGGCAATTCTAACAAAATATCAAACGATTCGAGATGCTGCAATTATGTAATTGTAATTGAAATGTAATTTATGGTCACTGGTGTTATTACTTCTGTAAAACCAAAATAGACCAGTGACCAGAATTGACGCTCGACTCGACTTACATAATGGGGCCAATAATTACAAGACAAATATTTAGGTAAATCAAAAATCAAGTTATTAGTATCAATAAAAGGCTTCTTAATAAAAACAAAAAAACCAAATGTTTTGAATCAAAACGTTTTTTTTTTTGCTTCAAAAAGAAGCGCATCATTGAAGTAGAAAGAATTGCTTTGTTTCAAAAAATCATATGATAGATTCAAATAAAAATGTTATTGAATCTTCTCACAGTCATATGGAAGCTAAATTGTAATAGCAACAAAAATTAGCTTCGTAACTAATAACAAATATGGTTGATGTAAAGAAAATTGCTATTAGGCCCTTATTTTATTAGATTTTTTGTTGGATTCAAAGCGGTTTATTTTTTAATTTAAAATCCATTTCTCTGCGTGTATGACCAAGGACTCCACATGGTAACCAATAAACAACTAGGAAGGTATAAATAGTAAATTTTCACCTAATATTAGTTAGTTCCAATCCAATCGTCAAGATTTGTTTACAGTTATAAGCCTGGTACGCAGCTGAAAAGTAGAGGGGTCAAGGAATTTTGGCTATTATTACCAAACGGAATGTTGACAGTTGATTATGCTTCACAGTAATCCATAATCAAAACAAAACTGAAAACTGCCGTGTCATTAAAAGTGGTTATGACAACGGAAAGTTGACTTGTTTTTTCTCCCGTAAATAAAAGGTAAGATTTATTAATATTTTATATTAAACTTGCAACAAATATGTTAATGTTGCCAACAAATTAGTTGCCGGTTGATCTTCTTCCGTTTACGAAAGCATAGCTCAGGAAAGTTGTATTTATGAACTTCCATTCTGCAGATACGATCTTGGTTCTAGAGCACTCGTTCCGATACAAAGACCGGATAAAAAACCCACAAAACTTGGCCGGGTCCACACGTAATATATCGTTCCATACAGTGCCCGAAGTGGAAAGAATCTTAGTCAAACATTCGCAGTGTTTTTGCGGCAGTTGCAGCAGGTAAGTGGTGATCTCGGTGATGATTTATTATTGAGCACCGGAAAAACCTTCGTTACGCAACCACAACAGCTGATTGCATTCTTTTCCAGTCGTTTTGTAATGATGGCGCTGGATATTTGAGACGATATGTCCCATGGATCAGGTAACCTTTGGTAATGAAATGGCCGACGTGACGCTCCGCAAGGGCTCAGTAAGGGATGTCGAGACCTGAAGCTAAGAGCTAGTTCCACAGTGACAATATTGCACATTAGTTATTCTGCTTCTTTGTATTAATAGTCAGAATGCCAAGCCATTGAAACATCACCAAAATATCAAGGCTGCCGACAATGTATCGATTAATGTTGACATGGCTAGATCTCGGCAATGTGATGATCAATATTGATGATTCAGCCTCCATTAGAAAGATATGATAATCTACTTTCAAACGTACTAGATAGCAACTCGATTGAACCTGTGGTTGGCCAGCCGGATTGGAATAACCTGGAGAAGTTTCATGCAAAATACGTGTTGAAAAATACGATTCATGTTGGCACAGTTGATTCTCGGCCTTGTGATTATCAAATCTATCTATATATATAAAAGTGGATGTATGTTTGTATGTTTGTATGTATGTTCCAGCATAACTCTGGAACGCATGGACCGATTTCTACCAAACTTGGCATACGTATTCCTCACTTTAAGAAGATGGTTATAGGGTGATTGGGAAGACGGGGGGTCCGAAGATTAAGCCGAGGGGCTATCAAAAGTATAGCGTGCTTCGTTTTTTTTTTGCATTTTGGTACCTTTACACCACATGTAAAATGTTACAAGACATGAAAAATGTTGCACGACACGGAAAATGTTGCACGACATAAAAATGTTGCACGACATAAAAATGTTGCACGACATAAAAATGTTGCACGACATAAAAATGTTGCACGACATGCAAATTGTTGCGCGACACGAAAAATGCTGCACGACATGAAAAATGTTGCGAGTATGAAATATTTTGAACGACCTGAAAAATGTTGCGTAAAATGAAGAATGTTGCACGACATGAAAAATGTTGCGCAACACGAAAAATGTTGCACGACATGAAAAATATTGCACGACATGAAAAATGTTGCATGACATGAAAAATGTTGCACGACATCAAAAATGTTGCACGACATCAAAAATGTTGCACGACATCAAAAATGTTGCACGACATCGAAAATGTTGCACGATATGGAAAATGTTGCACGATATGAAAAATGTTGAACGACATGAAAACTGTTGCGCAACACGAAAAATGTTGCACGACATGAAAAATTTTGCACGACCTGAAAAATGTTGCGCAACAAGAAAAATGTTGAACGACCTGAAAAATGTTGCGCAACAAGAAAAATGTTGCACGACATGAAAAATGTTGCGCGACACGAAAAATGTTGCACGACATGAAAAATGTTGCATGACATGAAAGATGTTGCACTACATGAAAAATGTTGCACGACAAGAAAAATGTTGCATGACATGAAAAATGTTGCACGACATGAGAAATGTTGCACGACCTGAAAAATGTTGTGCAACAAGAAAAATGTTTTACGACCTGAAAAATGTTGCGCAACAAGAAAATTGTTGCACGACATGAACAATGTTGCACGACATGAACAATGTTGCACGACATGAAAAACATTGTGCGACACGAAAAATGTTGCACGACATGAAAAATGTTGCGCGACACGAAAAATTTGTAAGACACGAAAATGTTGCACACCACCAATAATATACCGTGAAAAATGCACTGAAAATATGTTGAACGATTGAAAAATGTGCGACTTTTTTTATCTATAGGGGACGGTAGTTTTATTGTGACCCTCCAAAAGGTAGAGGCCATAAAGGTGCTAAGTTTAAAGTTGTACTCTATAGAGGAGTTTTCTATGTTTCACTTTGAAGCGAAACAGATTAATTTTTTTTTCATCATTTATTTATTTATGTCGGAAAGAAAATGTCCTTTCTCAAATCCAAATACAAGATGCTGGAATGAATTTAAAGATCGGCGGTCATGTGACATCAAAAGCGCTCCTGAATCCATGCCATTTGATAATCTATCATTGGCAGATGGAGACTTTCCGTTATCCAAAATATTTCAAATACCCTACAATCTGGATATTTTCGGAAAGGAGGTGACGTGTACAGGCCAGAAATCGATTTAAATTTAAATCTAGAGAGGTTTCACTCAGTCTTTTAGTATAGCCCTAGGTTAATGATACTTCTCTCGATTTTCCTCATATTCGAAAAGTAAACGGTATTCTCTGTTGGGTTAAATGGGTTAAAGAGACGGGCATGCGCTTATTAAAAGCCTCTCTTTAAAGCTTCTTTTTTCTAATAATCCTTGAAAAATGCTCTTCTACTGCGTAGTCCTCAGATTTAGTGTCCTGCCCGTGTTTTTTTTAGTCAGAGGAGCGTAGCGACGGGCATGCATTTACTAAAAGCATTTTAAGAAGAATTTTATCTTCACTATCATTTGAGAAACGCTTTTTTACTGGGTAGCCCTCAGATTTACTGTTATGCCCGTGTTTTTTTAGTCAGAGGAGCGTAGCGACAGATATGCATTTACTATAAGCTTCTTTCCTCCATTAACCTTTGAAAAACGTTTGTCTACTGCTTTGCTCTCTGATTTATTGTCCTTCCCGTGTTTTTTTAGTCAGAGAAGTATAGCAACGAACATTCGTTTACTAAAAGGTACTTAAAGCTTCGGTCTTCGATGTACGTTAATTCGCTGTTTTTTGCAGGTTTTTAGCATTTAGCTATTCGTACTTTTCAGCTTTTTGTGCTGTTCAGGCTTCTGTGCTGTTTAGCCTTTCTTGATTCAGCGAGAGATCCCTCTTCGATTTGATGTGTTCATTTTTGTTCTATTTACGTCAAACAAATCGGCTGCTCTTTTATTCACCGTGAAGATGATTTTCCTCAGCTCAGTCCACCGAGCAAATTTTAAATTGAGTACTACAAGATGACGTCACGCATGAAGTCTTTGACAGTTCAGTGGTAAAATTCACCGGACTTAGAATTTTTTTCGAAAAAATATTTTTGATGTTTCGAGTTTTCATTTAAAAAATAACGAGGAAATAGGCGATGAAAAGAAAAATTATTGAAAAAATCCACTCAACAAAATATCGGCTAAGTCTATGTAAACAGTACCACCAAACTGTCAAAATTTGAGATTAGCCGCCGACGGTGCAGTACCTAATAACATGAAACACTTGAGTATCCGTCGATAATTTTGAAATCACGTATAGTTAAGGACATAGATACGGTTCAGTTGTGTTGGGGGCCGTTCACGTATAACGTAACGTGAAATATTTCATTTTCCATACAAAATGAAATGTTTCACCATACAAAATGAAATATTTCGGGTTACGTAATATTTGAACGGGTCCTTGTGTGTGAACCCGATAATTAGCTTATTTGATATTTGATGCGTTTGTTTATAGAGAACTAACAACAGCAAGCTACAAAAGATACTAGAAGCATGTTAATTTATTGATTCCTTTACAATTAACAAAGATGACAAAGTCTCGCAGTTGCTAGGATAGGATTTTTTTTAGTCAGAACATGAACTTAAGGAAATATGGAATCCCGAGCAAAGCCGGGTACACTCAGCTAGTTACATATAATTTTTGAAAGGTATGGCTATCTGATTTCGAACGGAACAGATATATAACCTATTGGACTTGGGGTAGGCCAGTCGGATCGGAAAAACCCGTAAGAGATCCGAGTAATATACGTGTGGGTGTGAATGGTATCAGTTATAATTTTGTTTCGTGAGCTTAGACCAATCTTTTAATCTACGCTTAAAAACAGCTTTAAAAATACGTAGGGTGCAAGGATTGAAAATCTTTTTTTTTACATATGGTTGGTTCTAAAATGGTAAATTCCTGAGAATTGTCCTATAATGTGGTGATTTTCTGGAAGTGGTTCTAGAGCTCTGAGATTTTTTTGGAAATGCTTAGAATCCTGAATTATTCCATCATCCGACGGCCTTAAAACGCCCTTCGGAATATCCAGATTCACTCTAGCCCTAGAGATCCAGGATTTTACTCTCTCTCGTATAATCTTGAGCATAGAGGAAATATGCCATCGCCATATCGATTCGGGTGGCCATGAAACCGGATCACTCGAACTGCAGGAAAAAAAAATTCATTTTAGGGAAATGATTCTTAGGAAGTGAGGAGTTCAGATTCAGATATTCAGTTGATTATAAAAAATGTGAGAGAGCTCTCACAATTTTTATGATTATATTATGCTTGTAATGAAAAGTTAATAATAAACTCACATGTTCTGTTAAGTACACCACCAATTTGCCACCAAGCCAGGTTGATGGCATTGCTGTTGTAATGCTCGGGGTGAGAAAGCTCCCAAAGCACTGGGCGGTCCCTTACTTCAGCCGCAATGAGCTTTTTTTTTCTAAGGGAGAAAAGTACTCGATTCTTTTTTTTTTTCTTGAGCTTTGTCCTTCTCTCTCACTGGTATTCAATTCGCTACTGCTATTTAAAACAGCAGTTTCCTCCTCTTCATCAAACTCTATAAATTCTATGTTGCTAAAATCTGCTGGTTCTTCCATTTTCCTGCGGAAGTGAAATAAAAACACTGTTCATTATAATCTGCTGCTTAGCAACGCTATGAACTCAATCAACTGATCATAGTAGGCTGTCAGTGAAAAGGAACAATTTGACAGTGAGCATGCATAAGGGCTCAACCCAACAAACAATTTGAGTTGATCAACAGCTGAATAAGCTATTTTTAACTGAAGAAGCTTATTTGTCTGAATAAGCTCTTATTCAACATTCAATGTTTGTTGGGAAATGCGATGATCGATTCTCTTAAACGCTGGCCAGACTACAAAGTTATAACATGTTATAGCGCTATCACCGACAAACCGACATGAATGACCACAGAAATTACCATGAAATTTCTGCTCAAAGCACACTACTGCCATCTCTCTCCGTGTTCGCGGAAATCGTTAATCTAAGCCACGAACACACGTGCAAAATGTATAAGTTGGTTCGTGTCTGAACTATTCTTGAAACATTATTTTTATCTAGATAAAAATGTATATGATTATGATATATTATGTATTATTATGATGTATATGATTTTGACAGATGGGATCGCTACATATTTGAATCGGCGGTTATGGATTTTTGAGCAAAAGTTAAGTTTGAGTTTCATGTCGGTTTGTCGGTGGCGCTATCTTGATGGTGGTTTCTGTGTTGCAATTATTTGACAACCGTTATAACATGATATAACTCTTCAGTCTGGATAGCGTTTTAGTCAATTTTCTCTTTTGTTAATAATTCGTTTGGATTAACATTTCTCGGTGCGTTTGTTGTTGCTAATACCACGTTCAGACTACAGAGTTATAACATGTTATAACGGTTGTCAAATAATTGCAACACAGAAACCACCATCAAGATAGCGCTATAACATGTTATTATTCTGTAGTCTGAACATGGCATAAAACGCTGTACAGATTGGAAAGTTATAACATGTTATAACGGTCGTCAAATAATTGCAACACAGAATCCACTATCAAGATAGCGCTATAACATGTTATAAAGGGCGAACACGAAATTATTGCGACACATTCAACAGGGCATAACTTTTTTACCATTGGATAAAAAATCAACCAAATTTTGCACACTTTCTCATTGATGTGTTTTGTTTACATGCTGTCAAACTCGAAGTCGTGTTTATCGATTCAACAAAAATGGAGGTGAACCAACGCGAGTTGAGAGAACAAATTCTTTCCAAACACCTGGAATTTCCTGACCTGTCGCACCGGCAGTTGGGAAAAATGTTGAACATTCACCATTCAACCGTCTCCAGAGTGTTGAAGCGGTTCCAGGAGCGGCTGACGTTGGACCACGGCAAAGGAGCTGGAAGAAAACCGGGACCGGAGAACAAAAAGACGGAGGGAAAGGTGAAGCGGATGATTAAAGCAAATCCCAACGTCTCAAGCCGTGATTTGGCTAAAAAGATCGGCATGTCGCAGAGCTACGTCCAGAATGCAAAGAAGAGAGCTGGACTACATACATACAAGGTACAGAACTTCCCAAACCGCGATGAGCGGCAACAATCGACGGCTAAAACTCGGGCACGGAAGCTCTACGAGAAGATGCTGACAAAATATGGCTGCTGTGTGATGGACGACGAAACGTATATAAAAGCCGATTTTAAGCAAATTCCGGGGTTGGAGTTTTTCACCGGCAAGAGCAAGTTCGATGTGGACGACAAATTTAAGAAGAAGAAAATGTCGAAGTTCGTCTCCAAATATCTCATTTGGCAGGTC
Source organism: Ochlerotatus camptorhynchus (assembly GCF_037179485.1). Lineage (NCBI taxonomy): Eukaryota > Metazoa > Arthropoda > Insecta > Diptera > Culicidae > Ochlerotatus > Ochlerotatus camptorhynchus. The sequence continues at coordinate 598,066 of NW_027041025.1, forward strand.
ATCTGCTCTTGCGGACTGATGAGTGAGCCTTTCGTGACAAAGGGCACAGTAAATGGCGAGATCTACAAATCTGAGTGCCTCGAGAAGCGCCTTTTGCCGTTCTTGCAGCAGCACGACCAAGCTCCGCTATTTTGGCCAGATTTGGCATCATGCCACTATTCTAAAAGTGTCCTGGAGTGGTATGAGGCCAATTCTGTCCATTTTGTTCCAAAGGACATGAATCCGCCAAACTGTCCAGAGCTGCGCGCGGTGGAGCAGTACTGGGCAATAATGAAGCGGGAACTTCGGAAGAGCAAGAAGGCAGTCAAAGACGAGAAGGACATGTTAAGAAAATGGAAAAAAAAACTGAGAAACTGGTACCGGATGACACTGTAACGACTTTGATGGAGGGCATCAAGCGAAAATGCGTTCAATTTTACACTCAAGGCTCCATCGATTAACTTTTCTTTTGATTTTTGAAGTAAATATATGTATAAAACTACCCTAAAATTTTGGTTTGATTCTAAACATTATAAGAAAATTGGCATGACATTTTCCGTGTCGCAATAATTTCGTGTTCGCCCTTTAACTGTGTAGTCTGAAAAAGGCATAATACCACCGACGAACCGACGTGACAGCTCATAGAAGCTACATTCAAATTCTTGCCCAAGAAGCCATATTTAAAATACGTTAAACACTACCGCCATCTAGTCATCCGATCGCGTCATAACGTGAGCAAGAAGACGAACACACGTAAAGTTTATTTTGACTTGGTTTGCGTCTCTTCTTGTTTGGCAGATCTGGTCGCCCGTTTGATAGATCGAATCACTCATTTAACAAATCGAATTGCCGACAAATGAAATGTTCCAGTTGCATGTCGGTTCGTCGGTGATAATACCACAACTTTTTTTGCTGTGAATAAGAAAAATTTGCGGCAGAACTTTATCAGTGGCCCCTTTACGATGACAATGTAATTTGCGAATGACATTGATATTCTAACTGTGAGAACTGATACTGACATCAGGTGGCTAGTGAAATTCAACATTTTGTAGGCATTGATATTGAAATTTTACAGCACTGGCTGATTCGACAATTAGCCATACTGCGAGCTGCTGACGACGATAAAGTAATTGTTACATTGCGAGACCAAACTAGCGTTGGACAACATTATGATGGCGACGACGAAGTGGAGGAGTTCAAGTATAATTCACACCACAAGATGATGAAAGCAAGTGTAACAGCGACACGTCGGAGTGATTTCAAAGGTTTTCCGAATGAGGTCGAACCACGACGATCCCAATGATTAACAAAATATGTACCTGCGAAGCGGTTGATAGCAAGTTTATGGTCAGCAGAAGTACCAAGCGCCCAGGAAAAACCGAAGAATTATGCTCAAGCAATGGCCAAATCGTATAAAGTGGCATGAAGCGATGGTTGAGGCGATAAATTCCATTGCATCGAACGAAACGTGGCAGTTAGTGAACCTGCCGGCCGAACGTAAAGCAGGTGGCTCGAAGTGGGTGCACACAATTAAACGTGACAATGGTATCTGGGTATCGAAGTGTATCGTGACAAGGATGGTGACTTCTTCATCAACCAGAACCATTACCTCGGCTAGAGTATGTTTTTGTGGTCTGTAGAACGCCAAGGATTAGAAGATCCCACTAAATCCAGGATATTGGAAGCTGGAGGCTGGCAGATCTCTTCCCAACAATAGCGAGCATCAGAAGCAACAACTTCTATAAGTTTCGGTCAATTTCAGACCGGATATTTATGGAGCTGTTTGAATATTTGAAAAGATGAGCAACCCATCTCAGACTGACTGGCAGGAGATCAATTCCTTTTACTTTCCAACCTGAAAGTAAATAAACATAAAATAAATAGTTGAAGATGCTAATTTTTTTCATCCCTCTCCAAAGAGTTTGCTACAGAGAGATGAAAAAACCGATTTGTACCTTCCTTAAAAGTTGTCCTTGCTCGCTATTCTAATATCTATATGCAATCTTCACACTGCCGTACTCTAACGGAACTATCAACTCTATGATTTCATCTACTCCATCTATCGTATAAAAATTACCACTACAGTCTGTTATTTGAAATTAGCATCTTCAACTATGTAAATCGTTGACTTCACGTAGAAGTAATACTAAAACATATAGTCAAAATAAAATAAATGCTATCGTCATCGCTCCTCCGCCAATGGTTCGGGGATTTTAATTACCTGAACCTGAACACTAAATATTTCAACTTTCCGGAAACAAATAATAAAAACTCCGGGACAAATACTCAAGATGAGTTAAAACGCGGAACGAAAACAAGCACTGGACAACCAACAATGTGACGTTTACTTTTTTCGCTAGCGGAATAATCGCATCGACAGTTTTTCCGCACGGAAATAGTGACGTTTCCCTTCACAGTAGAATTCACAGCAGGTGAATTCTGTTGACGTTTTCTGTTGCTGATTTCTTTTCAGCTCCGTACCGCTCAAGGAATTTTGTTTCCATGACCGATTCAGTGCCTGAATTTTGCATGGGATTGGGATAGGAAAAGAAATTTCTTTTCATCTGCATACCAGGCTATAACCGTTTAAATCAATCCTGCCTGTCTCTGCTAATCCTAAAACAGCAAAAAAGATCATCTTCCATTTAATTCCACTTAATTATGTCCACGTATTTCGACTACAATGACTGCAACAGTGTCATAACCACTAAAGACTCTAACCCCCTTAAGTACTCATCCCCTATGTAAAAATGTCAAGATTACAGGTATAAAAATGAAACTACAACGTGCAAAATCGGAACCTACCTATCTAATAACCAATAATTTAATTAATCAAAAAATCAATTGTAATCAATAACAATGCGCATGCTCTTACCTTGAAATTCAACGGTATTTTTAGAACTGGAAAAGGGTAGCTCTTTTCAATGAAAAAATCAAACTGAACAGTGCATTAGGACCTAATGCATGTGTTTACATGTGTTTTCAACTCACAGATCGATGAAAGAAGCTTTTATCTACCATCTAATACGACAAACACAACAAGAAACGTTGATGTGTTCAAGTTATTAACGAATGAGAAAGTCGACGAAGAGCATCGATCAATGTTACTGAGGACCTAATGCAATATTCAGCTTGAAATAGCTACGTATTGTTAAAAGTAGTACATCGTAAAACAATACAAATACATATAAGCGTTTCGAACGTTACTTGAACAAGCAGTGTCAGTAATTTCTAGAGCAAATTTATATTTCTAGATAGAGCTGGAATTAGGGCGTAGCAGCTTTTGTAAACAATGACTTCTGTAGAAAATTTCTAAAAATTCAAGGCAAGTCCACGCAAACCAACGGAACCATCGGGTAGTGGAAGTCTTACCCTGTCCGACGGTGATGTTGATTTGACTTTTTAGAAATCATCGCGAAATGTCATTGTTTACAAAACCTGTTACGCCCTAGTTCCAGCTCTATCCAGATTTATACAATAGCCGTTATTAAGCGTAGATTCAATACATAACAAATGAACTATGTTTACCAATGAAATCAATTGAAAACTATTGTTGTTGATATTTTATGTAGCTGGTTTTGTCAAATGTGGTGAAAACAAGCTTACCGAAGACTTAAATGGGCAATTAAGCAATTTCGTTTACATTTTTGTATAATTTTATTCATAAATATAGGGGTGGTACTCTTGCCCCGTGTGAGGTTCATTTTTAAGAAAATTATTTTTGACCGATTATAGGGAATATTTATATATTCTTTGTTATTGATCTTTCAATTAATCATTATTAGTGATGCCTCTATGCAGGAATTGTAGGAAACAATATTAGGCAATTCCAAAATCCACAACTTTTTTAAGAAAGGTACAAATCAGTTTTTTCATTTCTCTTTACCAAACTCCGCCCAACTCGCTATTCTAATATCTATATGCAATTTTCACACTGCCGTACTCAAACGGAACTATCAACTGTATGCTTTCATCTACTCCATCTATCGTATAAAAATTACCACTACAGTCTGTTATTTGAAATTAGCATCTTCAACTATGTAAAATCGTTGACTTCACGCAGAAGTAATACTAAAACATATAGTCAAAGTACGTATGTATGTTAGGCCACATCGATGCAGGATTACGGCTAAATTATGACTATATTCCTGACAAAAAATGTGTGGTTCACCGATAACATGGGGCTTATTACGGATGTCACTTCACGGTGAAAACTTGTCACTTGTCGTCACGGTGAAGTGATTCCCATTTGATTTGTACGGTAATCACGGCTCTTATTCTGAGTATCACTTGCTTATCACCGTGTAGTGACACCCGTAATAAGGCCCCATATTTTGCGATGTATCGTAAAACGGGGTAACATTGATATTTTTTTTTATAATTTCTAAATATTTTTTACGGCAATGAATGTTTTTCAAATTTAACTTTTTTAAAACAAGTACTGAGGTTCCTAGTGTTCATTCGTTAGTAATAAGTTTTACGAAAATTATTGCATTTGCACTATTTCTTAAGTCTTAAGACCGAACGTCCATATTTTAATTTGGGGTTACTTTGATAATGCTCGAAGAATATGGAAAAACATGCGTGAATTTCAAACAATTTAGTTCAAGAAATATGAAGCTTTGAATGATTATTTAATCAGAAAACACTGTAAGCAATAAGAAGGCAACATTGAATTTGTGATGGCTATATTACATACGTTTCACAAGTGATTGCTTGAGAGCTTTTTCAAACAGGCAAAAAATAGGAAAAAAAAATTCAATATGTTTAGAAAATATGTAACACATACTATACAAAAACTCTATACGATATTAAAGGTAATACCTTAAGGGGGGAGTACACTTTGATTTTAAAAAAAAATGCATTTTTTTTTTGCATAAAATGTTCCTTGGGATGTATACTTTAATTTAGAAAAGACTCCAAGTCCGCCAGAATATTCCTTACCGCTTTACGAAGCGATTTCCTAAAACATGTACCGGCGCGCTGAGAGAGCAATTTTATATTTAAACGCGTTTATCTCGAAACGGGGTTTTTCAAACTGGCGTGGGAAATAACTCTAACCAGTTATCATCAAATTTGGATATCGCCTAGGTTTTCTTGTTGAAAATTAAATTCTGCTTAAAAATACGTATCCACATTTTCGATTTTGTCAAAAATGGATTTTTAATCCACGATTTTGTAAGCATTTTTAGGGTGAAAAAATTGACTTTTTTTCCTAAGGCCACAACTTTTGAAAAAATGAATTTAAAAAAAATCGAAATTTCTAACCCAAATTTCATTACTAATCAGGATTTTTGTTCGATTTATGTTCCAGGATCACATGGAAAGAAGTATTTTCCCACGCCGTTTTCCGACTTCCGCGCGACCTGGTGCACCTGCCACGGGGCGACGCCAATCGAATTAAAAAAAAATACAATTTATAGTTCGAAGGATGACTAATAAATGGGTTATAACATATTTGCCCTCCCTGAGTGTTTAATTGCTTAAAAAAATTAACGAAAATTCCTTACTTATTGGACGTTCAAAGTGTACTACCCCCTTAAGCTACAATATGGAGCCAATGTTTCCAATTCGGAAAAAGTGCAGCGAGTAAATTTATTCATTATATTATACTATCAAAGTTACTCGCATTATCAAAGATACTCCGTTTTACGGTACAAATTTATCCCCTCTATTAACAACGACAGCTTTCAAAAATGTATTCTGGAACCAAAATTAATCCTCCAACACTTCAGGAAAGTTATGTATGCGCAACTAATAATAAATGCATCATAATTTTCCAGATAAAATTGCTATTGACAAGTCGAGCGAGAACTTCCGTCTGATCTACGACGTCAAGCGTTGGGCCCCGTGCACCGTATCACCGCAGAGAAATTCAAGGTTCGTTACACTTTTCAAACGAGTAGTGCGCCTCTTTTATTTTTCATTCATTTTAATTGCAGTATCACCAGCATTGCCAGGTTAATAGCTTCCATATCGGACCGAAAAAGATGCCGTACCAACCGACCGTTGATGGACGTGAACCTGTACCATATCTCTACCAGATGTAATGAACGTGCCCAAGTTCGAACCCGGACAAACATCCATGATGTACGGAAGAAGAACTTTGAAACATGAGTGTAAATAGTTTTTTTTTTTACGTAGGACTACGTCTTTGATTTCTATATGGGGGTACTCTTTGTGAAAACCGAAAATGGAACATGTAACAAATTATGAAAGATTTTGAACGTTAAAAACTCAACTGCACCTGGTCTAATTTCAATAATTTTATCACCAATCGATCAAAAATATGGCTACGCATCGATAACAATGCTTCCAAATGTTTATTTTTAACAAGAAACTATTGAAAAATTGGCAAATGTTCAGCATTGTCCAAAAGCGTCGAATTAACTATCAAATCCACCAATTACCTACATGCATATGCTGCTTCCCCAGCACAGTCGTCAGAGAGTAGTAAGTAGACGAAACAAGTCGAAGTGGCATTCGCCTCTGACCCTCGCGTGCGTTCGAATAGGGAGGATGGAATTGCGTAATATTTTGCACACTTATCGCCATATTCAGAACCACACGCTCCCAAAGACCACACAAAATGCTCTCTAGAGTTGTAATCTTGTAGCCAAACTTGGAAACAGGGATACACTCAAAAAATATATCACATATGTAATGCATGAAATCCATGTGAATTTCACATAGCTTTCCAAAAAAAAGTTGACGCAACCTAAAGAAATCGTTTATGGACTTTGTCGTTCTGTTTTTCCGGGAATTTTTTGTTAAATAAGCTAAAATTAAATAAAAAATGTTTTTTTTTTTCATACATTTTTAACCGCTTTACTACCATCCCCAATTTGAAACAGAAAATTCACTCTCACGATTTCAATATCTCAACATTCCATGTATTTTGATGACACTCTGTAACATTTGGTGGGGGAGGGAGGATTAACATTTGAAGTCCCTTCCATTTTGCATATTCTGCATAAAAATACATAAAAATTCCCTTACTTTTAACATATTCTACAAGAAAATACTATTTATCAAAAATTTCTAGGAAAAAAACTGAACGATAATCAATGATTTTTTTTTGACTTATTTTGACCATTATATGCATCCAAAGCGTGTTCCATCCACTTTTCCAAATTTCAAACTTACTATCAATGGAACAGCACCATCAATGAGAAATAATAGCCTTGACTTAATGGTGAAAACTATTTTTGTAGTTCTTTAACAATTCTACTCTAACTCTTTTCTTAAATGATCTTGGTGGCCCCACGACATCCATGGCCGGGACTGTCTGATCTTGGCGTGTTCAGTGACGGCATCACGGATCACATTTTTTCGGCACACCTCGGGTTTCCTCGTACATGGTGACTCATTTACCGAATCCTTGCCACCCTTGCCACGACCAGTCATGCCTCCTGGTTAATTGCCGTTGAACGGGTGCATCGCAACTAATGCGAACGTGCAGTTAGCTACCTGTTATATAGACAACCTGCTCTGCCGGTACCATATTTTCTCACTTCTCTTTGGTTACTGTGTATAGCTCATCTGCGGTCTGATGTACGAGGAAACCCGAGGTGTGGCGAGAAAATGTGATTCGTGATGCCGCCACTGAATACGCAGCTGCCTACACGTCATCATCATCTTCCAAAGCCTGTACTACAATCGGCCCTTTTCAGGGCCACCAACATTTTCCAAAAGAGTTAATTTTCTGAACATGTCCCAACTAAAATTCATATCAATAGGTTCTTTTCAGAGCAATCATAGTCATACTAAAGAGATTAAACAGAGAGAACCCCGCTAAAATTCCGATTCCTACACAAAACACAAACTCCTACTGCAGTTAACAAAATTATTTATTATATCATACCACGTAGTCCTACGTCATCATTGCGTACAACCCCATTGGGCTGTCCCTTGTAGTTTTCATATGTCCTTTTACTCCACAGAACCAGACCGCTGACCCTGGCTATCCGGTTCGTCCTTCCACTTCCATTTGTGTGCTGCATAACCTCATATGGCCTATAGGCCAGACGGCTTTTGACCGGGCTTCTGCTACTTCCAGCACCCCTGTTCATGCCCTCTTCCTGGTATTTTCTTGCCAGATCGAAGGTATCTGCCAGCTTCTTGTATGCTGATCCACTGTCTGGGATAATCTCCACCGTACCTGCATTCACCCTTGCAACCTCCCAGGTCGCAATAGTGTTCTCAGCGTTGGCTAATGCTAATTTCTCCTCACTAAGAAGTTGCTGCCTCAAATTCTTATCTAACCTTAAGCAACCTAAATTTTATTCAATTCACCAAAAAAAATGGAATCAAAACTCAAAGTAAAGACAAAATCACCAATTGGAAGAAAATTAAACAGGAACAAAATGGACTAGACTTCTCTGACGTTTGTGAATTGTACAAGGATAAGTGCAGAACTTTGGGTAAGGTTTTCTTGCACTAATACTTATAATTTACCCCGAGTTCTGCACTAATAATTGTGCATTTCAAAAACGTCCGTGAAGTCTATACCAAACAATTAGGTGAATGGTCTCACAAAGAAACTTTTTTTTTCTATCCGTGAAATGAAATTAGAAATAAAGAAATTTTATATTACAAATGTCTGACTCACCGCCAACGGCTTTGACCGTTGCCAACTCGACAATCGTCGTCCGGAAAATGTGTGCCCGAGATAAGTCGACTATTTAACATACGGATACGGAACCTGACTTCCTCTATCTGTCTCAAATTTCTCCTGATGCAATCACGTCAAGTACAATCGTCACTAGTACAATTGCCTAAACTGAATAAAAAGAAACGACTCTCTTATTAAAATGAACATTAAAACTCTTTTATCACTAAACACAGCAATATTACTTAAACTGTCCGAATGTTTCAACTCCACCAGTCAAAACCGGTATAAATCTACACCAATGAACGGTAAAAATGCCCGCGTTGTGAGATTTGCACTGCGTTTTATCACCTTTACAATCTCTGTCTCTCTCCCTACAAGCAGAGGCAAAACACTTGATAGCCAAAAATGACTCCCCTGAGAAATTCTACAATACTTTTCTTTTTCACTTTACCTACGGTTTACCGAAAGGAAAGAATAAAACGCCGGACCGCAATTCCAAACAGCGAAAAAGGATCCCGTTGGTCGATTCTGCTGTAATGGCTGCCACCTTGCCTGGGCAAAACGAGCTGCTCGCAAATGGTGTCTCACTTTGGTCCCACAGATGGCCAGAAGATCCTCGGCCCGTTTGCACTTCGCACTGCCCCGATCAATGTTTTTACTATTCACTTTACACTTTTCACCCGTATACAACTTAAAAAAATGTTTTCCTCGTCGTCAACTGTAAACTTTCTCTTTAATCAGAATTTCAAGCATTTGTTTGCTGTCTGGACTCAACCAAAGATGAATGTTAAGATGAAACTGTCGGAAGAAAAACTTTCTATTTGAGTGTCCTCTTTCGCGGCCCTTTCATCCAATGAATACCCCCCGTATGCAAGGTAATTTTGTGGTTTAGCTGCCCCCTCGGTAGAGATGAAATTTTGCGCACTATTTTTCAAAACAATCACACAAAAATCAGAGATTTCCCATTTTTTAATTATTCGATTAACAACTAATCGATTATTTTTTGTTCACTGTGCTGTCATATTTCCACCAATGGAGAGTGCAACACATATTTGAAACGATCGGTGATGATCCTCTGGAGAAGTTAATGCTTATATTTGCATGATATAACCGATTACAAATATTTTACTTTTCGGTTCGTTAATCGATTAATCGATTATTCAAATAAAAATCGGCCATCACTAGATGAATGTGAAACGTCATTTCAAATATAAGGACCGTACATAAATAATGATACAATTTGAAAGGGACCGGGGCTAATCAAAAATTACGTCTCCACGGTAACTGAAATAAACACGAGTGCTCACCGGTTGATTCAACTGAGCTCCCGGCTCAGACTGTATTTTGGTTTTAAGTTTTCTTTTTCGATGTTATTGACAGTTCGGACCTTGCTCGGCAGAACTACGTGGATACTCTAAATTAAAACTACCCTAAATGAGTAAATATATTACACCTTCAATGACAAACTGTCAAATAGTTACACTTCGAGTGCCATGTTTGCTATTTTTGTAAAGTTACACTTTTGAAATATATAAAAATAATATATAAAAGTAGAAGGGTCTGTGCCTAGGGGCACGAACGGAATCTTGACGTAGGACCGTTAGTGGACGGAACAAATGTGAACATTTAGTTCTTTTAATTGATCAATCATCAATTATCTTAACTCTTTCCGTTTTTTTATTTGTAAGCGTATCAAATTTGTAGTATTTATTTCAAAGAGAAACTTGATGAAGAGAAGGACTGTCAGCTTGAGTATTTTCGCTTCATCTACCCTACCCGACTTTAAAAGGTGTTTTTTGATTTTTTTGTTATTTATGATTTTTTTTTAAGTTTTGTGCATTTTGGTATTAAAGTGTATTCAATTCACCCCTCACAGGATTTCCTTCCGAATTATATGAATGGGGCGGGGCGAAAAGTATTGTTTGTGCAGAATATGTAAAAAAGGAAGGAACTTCGAGAGATTGAACTCGTGAGAGCTAATTTTCGCACAAATTTGATTTTATTTTCTTTCTGGGGACTGCGAATTATTCCCACTTCTCTCAAATTCTATATGGATTTTTAACACTACCTACCAGCGTGTGCTGGAAAATGGTCGGACGTTGATTAATCTAACACCTACAATTCCACACCTTCTATAGAGACCAGGTTGAGCTGCTTGCGGGAACTGATGACCTTGACAAATGTCCACATAATACACTTAACAAATTTATGGTGGTCCTGAAAAGGACTGTTTTGTAGTGATGGTTGAGTAATGCTGAGCTGAGCTCGACGAGCTACTGATTCCGATCCTAGCCTAGCGGTGGGACTTCTTCCTCCTTCTCTATGGTTGCTCATATGAGCTCTGCGCTCGCTGCTTGCAGGCAGCCTTTCGTTGTTGTTGTTGTTGAAAGCACTGGACTGGACACCACCACTTACGGTGATTGAATGAGCACCGTTCAGTGGGACCGCATCGAATTCGATTTTTAAGTCTGTGTTAGAGAATGCGCTGTTTTCAGACATTCGGTGATAATTTTGATCACCATTGCAACAGTTGGACATTTGGTATTTTTCAATAGTGACCTATTGAAAATTAACTAAGTGTTCATTTTAGCAGATTGTTAGATAAGTTTTCAATCGTTTGGCTTGTTTAGAATTAAAATCTATCGGCTATTGGTCGAAACCTGACCTCTTTTGCTGTGCTTTTTGGTTTGTTGAAATTGCGTGAATTCTATAGATCTTGTGAAGATCTATCTAGCCCTGATGTATGTGTTGGTAGAGGGAAAAATTTAAACTTTGCGGGAGATGATGTCTTAACACTCGAAAGCAATTTTGTGAAATATGAAGTAAAACAAATCCTAGCTATTTCTGCATGATGATTTTGTTTGATTTTATTTATTTGTAAAGTCGCTGGGAAATACCAGCTGGCGATTTGTTTTTTATGATAACTCCTTACTTGAAAACAGGCAAAAACTCACAAACAGGCTGCTTTTTCATGGTATACAGTGTGATAATTCAATGATCAATAAATTAACTCAACATTTAGTAGCAAACCATTCATAAATTTTGGTAACATACAAAAAATTCTATAATCCACATTAAATTTCATATGTAAGCGCCGATTGAAACAATCTTTTTGAAGTCACTACAAGGGTGATTGATTAAACGAAAGAAACGAATCGTGCGGAATGAAAGCCGAGGAAAAACTAATTGCACCAATATATTCAGGCCTACAATTCCACACCTTCTATAGACAGGTTGAGCCTTGATAGCTAGCTGCTTGCGGGAAATGATGACCTTGACCAATGTGCAAATAATACTCAAATTTTTGGTGGCCCTGAAAAGGACCATTTTGTAGTGATGGTTGAGTAATTCTGAGCTGGGTGTTCAACACGGATGAGGCTGTCGAGCTGTATGTCGTTTGGAGCGAGGGTGACACGCTTGGCATAGATGACCGACCCGCAGCGACTCACGAAGAGCTACTGATTCCGATCCATAGCATAGCGGTGCAGCTTTTTCCTCCTTTGATGGTTGCTTATGTGGGCTCTGCAGCTCGCTGCTTGCAGACAGACTTTGGTTGTTACTGGAGAACAATTTTCAACGCCATACGCCGAAAGCACTGCTACTGCTGCTACTAATTTGTGCGGTCGTTGAGAGCGTGTGGTTCTGAGTATGGCGATGAGTGTGCAAAATATTACGCAATTCCATCCTCCCTATTCGCACGCGCCCGAGGATCGGAGGCAAATGCCACTTCGACTTGTTTCGTCTACTTACTACTCTCTGACGACTCACAGTGGTCCAGATCTGTAAAAACCCGGTCAAAAGTGATTATCTCACGAACGATACATTTTAGACATGTGGTGTCTTCAGGAAAGTCTCTGGATATGAAAAGCCGCTTCTTATGACATTGACAGATCAATGATTAATCCCCCTAGAAGTGAGATCGAAAATTTATTTTTGTCAAAGTTTCATATTTTGGATCGGTGTCTTCGGCAAAGTTTTAGAAAATATCATAACAAGAAACTTTGCTGAAGACACTAGGTGTCCATTTCTTTACCCTATTGAAATATGGAACGTTTTTTATAGAAACCCCCTTAATTTAAGTTTTTGCTCTATAACAATGTTCATTCAACTGCTACAGGCTTGAAATGTTCTACAAAATTTTTCAAAACATCAAAACACACAAAATTTCTGAACATTACAGGATACTAAATTGCATAATAGGTCAGTTATTATTGATTTTTCCGAAAAAATAATAATTTTTGGCCACTTAATTATGATTTACTACCATTCTCCACGAAATCTGCATAACGTTTTTGGTGCAACGTACATAGCATGCGTTGCTTTATTGTGTACCCTTCGGTCTTTCAAAATCACATGGTTGTGAGTCCGCACGTGTTTTTCGAGGGATTAAAATTCCAGTATCCAAATCGTGTGCTTGAAGCCGAAATTTAGCAGGTTTGTTTATCCCTTCTTATCATTTGAATAGTGAATTAATTACGTTTTTCATAGAATGAAGCCATTTTCTTCAACGCGACGGAAGCTGCTAGAAATTATCCGTGAGAAATCAGCTTTTAGTAGAGATGAGCAGAAAAACCACGTCACTTCTTATGTGTTGAATTGCGTTTGTTCATTGAATGCAACAAATCCAACGGATCTCATCATTCAACATGTTCGAAGCATAATTTCATCATTTTGTGGTATGTTTTGATTATTAATACTAACTACCAATAGCTTAAGACCCATTCAATATATCTGAAATAGACAAGCTTTATGAGCGATGGGACAAATGTCACAGAAAATTTTCTGCTTTTGAAGCTAAGTATAGTAAGTGGCTTGATGAGGATGTTTTGTTTTATATCGAGGATACTTCTGTGGAAATGAAGGAAAAGGAGGCGAATAAAGGTCGGCCATCTGTGGCTTTCGAGAATTCGTCAGCTCGCAGTAAGCGGCGGAAAACAGAGACACTCAGAGAGCAGCATAGTGGTGCAGAGTTGCTGCATGCAGCTGCCATGCAGTTCAGAACCGTTGGGAATGAGTCTGCAGCAAAGCTGCTTCAATTTGTTGCTGAAAATCCTCAAAAAGCCAGTGATTTTCTTGATGCGTACAAGAATACAGAGATGCATTCATTGCCTGTCAAACTGACTCCTGAGGAAGGTGTTTCATTGATCATTGAAGCTGATCTAAGTAAAAATCAATATAATTTGCTTAGGTCTGTTGGAAAAGCGCACCATGCTGACATTTTCCCTGCATATAATGTGGTACTAGAGGCCAAGAAAAAAGCGTACCCCCCAGCAGAAGCTATCACAGTATCTGAAACAAGTGCAGAAGTTAAGCTCCAGGATTTGGTAGACTTGGACGCTAAAAGGATCGCGGAACACTTGGAAAGTGAAGGATTGTTGGAAAATTCAATTGAGATGAGATTGGAGTTGCTGCATAAGTGGGGCTGTGATGGCAGTAGTGGGCACTCACAGTATAAACAGTCGATTTCCTCCGAGTCTTCAGATGATAGCTCTGTACTGTTGACAGCTATAGTGCCACTACAGTTGAGAACTATCAATGAATCCGGTCCTCCAATCACCATTTGGACAAATCCTGCGCCCTCGTCAACAAGGTTTTGCAAGCCTATCCGCATACAATTCATAAAAGAAAATAAAATAACCTTGAAGCGTGAAGAACAGTATGTATCTGACCAAATTGCGTCACTGCAGCCATCCATGGTACAACTGAAAAATGGAAATGAGTTGAAAATATATCATCGTCTCAGTATGACCATGATTGACGGAAAAGCTCGAACCATCCTGACGGATACGTCATCGATGGCTACCTGCTATGCCTGTGGAGCAACTCCATCCGCAATGGCTGTGGATCAAGTGTTATTGCGACCAGTAAACGCTTCAACATTTAAATACGGAATTGCAGTTCTTCATGCACGGATTCGCTTTCTGGAGCTAGAGTTGCATGTTCCCTACAAAATGGAGCTTAAAAAATGGAGCGTAAACCAGCAATTGTATACAGAAAGGAAAGAGATGATCCAGAAACGATTAAAGGAAGAACTGGGATTGCTCGTCGATGTTGTCAAGCCAGGAAGTGGAACTACCAATGATGGCAATACGGCTCGCAAATTTTTTGATAATATTTCCATTGTAGCAGATATCACTGGGTTCGACAGAGAAGTTATGGAGCGATTCTCGGTGATTTTAACTACTCTAGCCTGTGGTCGCGAAATTTATACCGAGAAGTTCAGAATATTCGCACTGGAGACAGCCCGTTTATTTGAGAAAAAGTATCCTTGGTACTACATGCCATCATCAGTGCACTTTATACTAATTCATGGTGCTGATGTAATGGAGTCGATGGAGCTTCCGATGGGTCTTTACTCGGAAGAAGCGTTAGAAGCTCGGAATAAAAATGTAAGGTCATTTCGAGAGCATCGGACGCGAAAGACCTCTCGCCAAGCCACAATGACGGATCTGTTGCAAAGATTAATTTTAACGGGTAAGAAAATTCTTTTAAAAACAGGAAGAATAAGAAATAACATATCTCTTGGTTTATTACAGGCGATATACTTTTGTCAATGACCAGACCAATGAAATACAAGTTATCCCAAACATTACCTGATGCTGTGCAAAATTTGTTGAATTTATAATGCATGAATGAAGACTGTTTGAAATTAGCCAAGTTTTTATATAATATTAATATCTGTTACTTAATATGTACGTTTACCAAACCATGATTGTGCCAAGCTAACAATAAAGAATTAGCAATACTGAAAAAGAAGTTAGGCTTTGAAAAAATAAAGAAAGCTTAATTTTGTTTTGCGGCAGCAAATCGCCATCAAACTGCAAAAACATATATTTTTCAATAAAAATAAAGAATTACTTCTATTTGAGAATACAGTACGGTGGAATATTTTGAAAATATGTGGCCCTACTTTGAAGCAGTAGAGGTTCAAAGAATATTATATGTACGAAAAACTCAATATTAAGGTGTTTTCCATAGAAAACATCGCATATTACGCATTATGTTACCTCTAACTCATGTTTCTGCATGTTTCTGCATGAAATGTCGAATGTTTTGATAAAAACACACCTAAACAATTATTTTGCAATTGATTTCATCGTGGGATTTCGTGGAGAATGGTAGTAAATCATAATTAAGTGGCCAAAAATTATTATTTTTTCGGAAAAATCAATAATAACTGACCTATTATGCAATTTAGTATCCTATAATGTTCATAAATTTTGTGTGTTTTGATGTTTTGAAAAATTTTGTAGAACATTTCAAACCAGTAGCAGTTAAATGAAAATTGTTATAGAGCAAAAACTTAAATTAAGGGGGTTTCTATAAAAAAAACGTTCCATATTTCAATGGGGTAAAGAAATGGACACCCAGTGTCTTCAGCAAAGTTTCTTGTTATGATATTTTCTAAAACTTTGCCGAAGACACCGGTCCAAAATATGAAACTTTGACAAAAATAAATTTTTGATCTCACTTCTAGGGGGATTAATCATTGATCTGTCAATGTCATAAGAAGGGGCTTTTCATATCCTTACTTTCCTGAAGACACCACATGTCTAAAATGCATCGTTCGTGAGATAATCACTTTTGACCGGGTTTTTACAGATCTGGACCACTGTGCGACTGTGCTGGGGAAGTAGCATATGCATGTAGGTAATTGGTGGATTTGTTAGGTAATTCGACGCTTTTGGACAATGCTGGACATTTACCAGTTTTTCAATAGTTTCTTATTGAAAATCATCATTTGGATCATTGTTATCGATGCGTAGCCATATTTCTAATCGATTGGTGATAAAACTATTGAAATTGGACCAGGGGCAGCTGAGTTATTAACGTTCAAAATCTTTCTTAATTTGTTACATGTTCCATTTTAGGTTTTCACAAAGTGTACCCCCATATAGAAATCAAAGACGTAGTCCTACGTCAAAACATGGTGACACCTATTCTAAGACACACTGTATTCGTATACCTTTTTATCGTGGATCTGCTCGCTTATGTTCAAAAGCATAAACCTGCAAATCTCGATTTTTTTTTTTTTAAATATCGGCTCTAACCGCATTCACTATACAGAATCGTCTTGACTCATTCAAATTCTGATTTAATTCCTCTAACGCGAAGAATCTAACCATATTATTCGTATAACCTCACTCTCTGAGAATCCCCACCGAGAGGAAGCCTGATTGATTTAATTACCAAACTATACACCTGAGGTGAGCGGTGCGCTAGCAGCGGTTTCTGTTGAACACTTCTCTAATGGTTGTAAATCGAACTTTAATTGAAAGCGTGATTTGCCTAATTTCCCATTTATTGTCCAACGCACGAGTGCGTTGGGCTGAGGGGGCGTCTTGCCGAAAAACGAAAAAGAACACCATTTTCTATGTTTATCCCGTCGTCGTCGTCGTCGATCTCACGAGCGCAGCACCAAAACGAGTGCGGAGGCGTTTGATCGTAACGCCTCGTAAAAGGAATTACACCGCGATTGTGATACATTTTATTATTCGTGATGAGGATGACACCAACAAATCGGTCGACAAGAGTCGGAAGAAATGAAAGAGCAACGCCAATAGGTTTACACGGCTTGTGTTGATGAAGATCAATTGTGTAGAGGTCGATGGTGGTCGTTTAGGGAAAACCTAATCCGATTTGCCGATCTTGCCAACTTTCGATGGTCTATTATTTGGGTAATGAGATTATTTATGAATTTTTTGAAGGTGAGCATTAAATCTTGGTTTTATGATAAAAGAGATCGTGGCGATTTCGTAAACAGTCCAACAAATGACCAAAGGAATTGTGTCTTTGCGCCAAGTGCAGCTTGAGAAGAATCGAATTGGACCGACAACGGTGACGATGCAGACGTAATACCGTTAAGATGATGGTACGATGTTTGAAGTGATTCAGAATTGAAACCAAAAGGAAGACGATGTCGATTGTCGATAATGCGATCATGATTTTAACCATCCAAGCTCCGTCGTTGGTTGTTGTGACTGGTAGGTACAGAAACCGAGACCTCGGCAATGACGATGATCGGGAAAGGTGTTACGAAAATAATCAAGCGCTATTCAGATAAGAAAAAATGCTGAAATTTATTTTTATTGCCTCTAGAATCTTGTGTTTATTGTTATTAATTTTATTATCACTTCCTTCTTGTAGGTGCTTTTTCTTTGCACTCCTTCTACAGTAGATGACTGCGTGCCATGGCAGCAGCAGTGCAAGCGGCACAAACGGTTAGGGTGGTTCGCTAAATAATCTGGCCAAATCTAATAAATCTAATAAATTCGATTTGGCATTAATGTCGACATCAAATATTTATAATACGCTAGTGAACACTATTTTACTGTCTCATAGAGAAGTTCAGGAACAACCCTGACCTCATTCGAGTACTTATTTCCTTTGGCAGATTAGTTTAGGTTGCGCGCCAGAGCCACGAATGAATGGAAGCCAGAAGTTGCCACCAGAAAAGAAGTGGATCAGTAATTTGTTCGAGCAGAACAACAAAAGAAAGTAGACTACGCATATGTAGGTACCTGAATGCGGCCAATCTCCAATAAAAAGTGTACCCAGATTACATACTGATGTTTTGGAGTACTTGTACAACATGACCTGCGACACTTTGTAAGTGTAGAATGTCTATCGCTGATTTGTATACTTGAGACACTTTTTTTTGCCGCTGCAGCTGCAGCAACTGTTTTAATTATGATGTAGGGTAGATGTACCAATAGAGGGCTTTATTCTGGAAAAAGTTTGTTGTTTTCTATAAGCCAACCCCACTTAATTTTAAGGCGCAATAACAAGCATTTGTGCAAAAAATCACATAAGTTGATCAATGTTTAGAAGTTAAGCAGTTAAGTATGGAAAATATTCATGACGCACTAAAACCATTCTAACCTATTTTGTACTGGACCGATATAGGAGAAACTGATCTATGGTGTACATTAGAGTGTTTCAAAATAGGTCAATCGTGGAATTTCAAACGCTACCGTTTTAGGGGTCTGAAACACCCTGCCAAAATTTGAAGTCATTTGGTTCGCGGGAACCCCTCGCTCAAAGGGCTTGAAGTTTGTATGGGGAAAATAGACTAAATGTATGGGGAAACGAGCCACTTTCACATTCGCGACTCTAGATGGCGCTGTAGTTTCTTCGTGTACAAAATGTAGAACCTTTGGAGTATTGGGAACATCTTGGCTCAAGACCGGATGTGAATCCGGGTTTTCACCGGAAAAGTTATTAGCGTTGGTGAGGGCCTAACGCGCATTGTGCGGTTTTTATTTTTACGAACAGGGATTCGAATAGCATTGTTTTGGTTGAATTTTTCACAGTGAGTAGAAAAATGTTTGAAATTATGGTCTACTGAAAATTGGAACAGATGGGCAAAGTGGTTCCGATTTTATTCCGGGTTTCCGAAAGGCCAGTCGTCAAGAACAATGTGATGCTGGAATTCGACAAGAACAGGCATATATGGGTAGTGCTGATTAATATTTTAATAAAACCAACCCACAACCTGGTTCTAAATACTGAGTGTCCACCGGAAGGCCATCCGGTGACCCGGATCAACCTTAGTCTTGATTATTATGTATTTTTGATTAAAGTATATCTTGCTTATTTTCTGAAACTATATGAAATGAAGTAAAATGGTGATTGTTGATATATTAGCTGGTCATTGGTTCCGAGTGGTCATCAGATGACTGGGTAAATTTGATTGGGATTACTGGGTAAATTTGATCAAAATGGCCCTTGATTTTATTTCAGCAACTATATCATAGAGGTAACTCTAAGACTAGAAGGTCCCGAAATAATGTGTTCAATTTTTTGGCTCAGCTCTGGTACTATCTTCGGTCCCAAGCTAATCGATTCACCCCTCGAAACATAGGAAAAACCAATAACCCCTCATTTTATCTGTCAAACTTTCATAGCGAATCAAAACAAACATAGTGTAGTACTAGAATTTCGACTAGAATGGGGTACGTTAATCGTTTGCTTGGGACCAATAGGCTAGTCAAGTAGTGAGCCAATTTTAAATCGTTAGTTTCGTATTGATTGTTGACTATATGAAATGAAGTAAAATTTTAGTTTTTGACATATAAGCTGGTTATTGGCTCTCAGTTATAACCCATCAAATACGTTTCATTGTTTTTGTAAATAGTTTCTTTTAATTTTTACTGAGTAGCTTAGTTAAGTTAAAAAAAATTATATTGAATTAAAATAACCGAATTTGAAATCGAATATATCCCCTTCCTGAACATCCCTATTCCCACCCTATCCAGCTTTCCATGCTCGGTAATGGCGGCCTGTTTGTATGAATAAATGTATCCTTCACTGTGCTTTTTGACACTAACTGGAGGGCGTATGTTGTTTCATTTTCTTCTGTTCCTGGGAGAGGGAAAGGGAGGGGTCAAAATCCGAACCTCCAGAAAGCACAGTGAAGGATAAATTTATTAATACAAGCAGGCCGCCATTACCGAGCATGGAAAGCTGGATATACATCCCGCCAAGCGTTGCTCTTACCAGCCACAGCCACAGTTTACCACCACAGCTACCGTCAGGATATTTGTGGTAGACGATCGACACCGAGGCTGAGATAAAAGAGGCTGTCAACGGTGGATCGCTCTCTATTAGTGAACAAAAGTTGGTGTGTACGGTGCGCCGCAAGAAGTGAAAAATCAAGGCCATCGGTGCAAGTTCTGGGAACACTGTCCGGTGCGGAGGATAAAAAGGCCATTGTTTAAAGTGCCGAGAAAACTGTTTGTCCGGTGTGCCACAAGAAGAGACGAATCAACGCCATTGTATCCTGTGTGCTGCAAGCGCATCCAGTGGGTCACCTCGGTCTTGACCACGACGCAAAGGAGGACACGTCGGGCTAGTCCACCGATGCCTACCAGCCGTCCGATGCCTCGTCAACGAAGTACTGTGCCAGGTGATGTTTAATCCTTTCCCTTATCCTAATCTCCTCACGTTCCACCACCACCACGAAGCATGAATTTAAAAAAAAAATGAATATACTTAATTAAACTAAGTTACTCCGTTTAGCCCTTTATTTAAACAAGCCATCCCTTATTCCCTCCATCTTTCGATCTTCACCTTGGCTAAGTTTTGGGAAGCATTTCCTCCCAATTCCTTTCTGGAGCAAGCAACCGACCCTGAATCCCAGGACAAAACCTGAAGAGGGACAAAAATTAGTCCCAGACAAAAGAAAAGTAACAATTGGTGCCCAACGCAAAATAAAAGAAAATGTTTCTATTTTAACCTCAAAGTGGAACCCTTTTCATATAAGCTCCGGGAGGAATTGGAATCCTTTATTCCAACTGTGTTGTTTTCAAATAGTATACAGTGAATGAGTTGTGATCGGAATAATTGCGTCATCAGTGAAAGTGATTTCTTCCTATTAGACTGGTTCGGATGATGAGAAATATTAGTTATTAAATTGTTTCGCTTGTTAAATCAGCTTTAGTAAATTATTCATTTGGTTTTGATACAGTGCTTATAATTTAGTCGATATAAGTTGAAATAAGTCTTAGGGATCATTTGAAGCTTGAACAGGAAAATCACAAAACCTTTGAGGTAACACTTGATGTGAATTGGGAGGAGACCATACAGTTTTGTCGACGGTATTATGATGAGATTTTTGATGGTCTTCAGCGGAATGATAAAAACTTTAGGGTGAGAGGGCAAGCAAAATTATTGCATTTCGGTCACCGGATTGTTCTTCTATTAAACAATGCTGGAGATTCAGGAGAAGTGCAAAACTTTTAAAAAGCAATACTTGCTGAGGTTGTGAAGCTTTTAAATCAATATTACTACACCGAACCTGTTGTACCCAGATCACAAAACCAGGAGGATCTAGATGACCAGTCTCTAATAAATTTGTTCCGAGTCCCATCCACATCAAATGCGGTGACCGGTACAGAAACTCCAGTAGCGGGTGCTACGTCTTCAGGGAATATTCCTCTGGAAGACGCAAATATTTTTCGTTGTTTGATGGCTCGATCAGCGCCATCAGTCAAGAGACGAAACCTTTCTCCAATTTTATCATAGTATGGAGGAACTTTTCGGAACCATGAGTTTTCCGCTGCCGGATTATGAGAAAATGCAAATTCTTCTTCAGAATATGAGGATTGATTATAAGAAGCAGCTAAATTTCCTTCCCATAGCTGACTTGCCGACTCTCGTAGCAGCTGGTCAGAAGATAGATGCAATAAATTTTTCGGTCTATGATAAGGTTTTTGGACCTGAGAAGTCGGTGAATGCTGTGGATAGTTCAAGACCCAGTATGAAACCGTACAATGACTTATCTACGCAAAAGCAGGATAAGAAATCATCGCAACAGCCTTCTCAGTAGTCCAGTAGCCAGTAATCCTGTGAATACAAACCATCCTCAATCACAAACCAATCAGAACCGGAAAGGATCCCAAACTGGAATCACTGCTTCTCGCGAGCCAGCTCGCTCGACCACCACACTGGAACAGATGATCGAGTTTCATCAACCCCTATCAAGTCAACACTGCTTTAATTGCGGAAAGTTCGGGCATCACATGGGCCGGTGTATGCTGCCAAAGGGCTTTTTTTGCGAGAAATGCGGATTCCGAGGCTATCCGTCAAACAACTGTCCCGTATTGCATAAAAAACGCATTATCAGTGAGCCAAAATCGCCGCCCGCTGAACCCAAACTTCTAAGCGTAAGTCATTCTCCATACTTCGAACCGGCTACGGAAAATCTGTATCCGGTCACTCCAGTTTCATACACTATTTCCTACCCATTTCTAAACGATAACCGTCCATATACTACCGTCAAAGATTATGAGGTAAGTCTTCGCGCCCTGCTTGATAGCGGAAGTAATCTCACTCTGATTAATGACTCTGCATATAATTCTATTAAACCAAAACGATTATTTTCACGTCAAAGCCCTATTAATTTACGCACGGCAAGCGGAGAAATTCTCAATGTTTATTTGTCCCCCAAAACACAAGGCTTAGTGTCAGTAGAGCTGCGAAGGCGCATTCTCTACTTGAACGTCAAGCAGTACAGTTCGGTCTTTGCTCGCTCTGTCGAGTTGTTCGAAAGTTCCTAGTTTGTTCCAAACATTCGCAGTTTAATCGCGTAGTGTCGGTCGCTTCGTGTGATGGGAAGACAGCGCTCCCGGAGCAGGCTCCGTGAGAAAGCGGAAAAGAAGAACAGTGATGAGGGTAGCTTGAGTGTACCTATTTCGAATAGGTACGCTACTCTTCCCACCGATGTTGGGAATACCAACCCAGTCCCGGTGAAGTGGACGAAAAAGAGGAAGAAGAATCAAAGACAGTCCGATGGTACGAGCGGACGCGACGATGTGACCGCGACGAACGCCAGCGGCATTGGTGATTTCGGCGACGCCGTCGAAACCGAGAATTCTGCCGGCCCGAGTGCGGCAAAAGTCAAGCTTCCTCCACTGGTGGTGAAGGTAGTGCCACTCAAGACGCTCATTGGCGATTTCGCATCGCAGCTGAGTACAAGATCAGCAGGATCGGCACTAAGGTGATGCTCCGGACGAAAGCGGAATACGAAATCGCAGTCAAATTCCTGAAGGATTCCAATGCGGAATACTTCACGCACGACATCCCCGGTGAAAAGCCCTTCAAGGTAGTCATCAGGGGTCTTCCGGATGTTGATCCCAAGGCGATCGAAGAAGAACTCAAGGACCGGTACAAGCTGGCACCAATCGCTGTCTTTCGGATGACGAGGCGAGACGAAAACGTAAAGACGTACCCGGATTGTCTTTTCCTGGTGCACTTCCAGAAGGGATCGGTGACGCTGAATGCGCTGCAGGCTATTCGCTCAATGTACTCCATCATCATACGATGGGAGTCGCACCGTGGAGGCCATCGCGATGTGACCCAGTGTCAACGATGTCTGAACTTTGAACACGGTACTCGCAACTGCAACATCAAGCCACGCTGCAGCAACTGCGCTCACGAACACGCCACTTCTGACTGCCCTGCGGATGGAGCCGTGGCGTTAAAATGCGCCAACTGTGGTGGTGCACATCAAGGTTCTGACAGACAGT
This sequence comes from Ochlerotatus camptorhynchus, assembly GCF_037179485.1. NCBI lineage: Eukaryota > Metazoa > Arthropoda > Insecta > Diptera > Culicidae > Ochlerotatus > Ochlerotatus camptorhynchus. The sequence goes on from NW_027041025.1 coordinate 621,688, forward strand.
GCTCCAAACGCGAGGACTTCAAACGCATCCGAAAGCAGGTGGCAACTAATAACCAACCAGGACGCAAGAAGGACAAAGACCCGGCATTTCGGACGAAGGATTTTCCGCCTCTTCGTGCTCCTCAGCAAAGGCAAGCGAACTCGCGGATGCATTCCGCTCAAGTAACTTCTGGTGAATCTGCTGGCCACTCCATCCCCCCTGTATTCTGGAGACAACCAACAGCGCAAAACAACAACCCCGATCTGTTCTCAGCGGATGAACTGATGGAAATTTTCGTCAACATGTCCGGTGCTCTTCGTAAGTGTCGCAATAAGCCCGAACAGATCCAAGTGCTCGGTAAGTTCATCATCCAGTTTGGCGTCTAAACCGCTAACTATCGTCACCTGGAATGCTTGCTCTGTAAGAGCAAAAGAGATTGAGCTTCCCGACTTCCTCCGCAAGCACAGCATCGACGTGGGCCTTCTAACCGAGACCCATCTAAAGTCCGGCGACAGATTCTGGTTGCCTGACCACAACATTATTCGGCTTGATCGCACCAGCTCCAGGGGGGGGTGGTGTTGCGGTCGCCTGGGCAGTATATGCTGTACTCCGTTTGGTTTTCGAATGAGCCAACATTCATCTCACCGGCGGGCAACCCATCGACGCTAGACCTGTTCCTGTCAAATACCAGCTTGTCCAAGCCGGTAGCCTTGAACGAACTCAGCTCCGACCACCAACCGGTGGTGGCTGAACTGGGCTACAACGTGGCCCCTGCTCCAAGTCTGCACAAGGACTACCACCGCGTAAACTGGGCTCAGTTTGGACGCGTGGTAGACAGACACATCATCGACAACCCACCGCTTAACACCGTGGAGGACATCAACCGAGCGTTGGAGGGACTCCACCAAGCCATAACCGTAGCTGACGAGGCATGCGTCCGACGAGTTCCTGTGAGGGGTAAGTTTATTGCCATTGATTCCCACACCCAACTTTTGATTCGCCTGAGAAATGTTCGTAGACGCCAATTTCAGAGGACTGGAGATCTGGGCAAAAAACGTGAAATGGCCGATCTGAACAGGTAGATTGCTTCCAGAATGGACTCACTCCGAAATGAAAGTTTCGGGCGTGTTGTCCAGAATCTGGACGACCGCTCCAGACCAAATTCTGGAAGGTAGCCAAGGTCCTGAAAACTCATCCCAAACCAGTTCCACCTCTCAGAGTCGAAAATGATGACGCTCGGCTTTTAATCACCTCACAGGAGAAAGCAAATGCGATCGGCAAGCATTACGCTTCATCGCATTTGCTTGGCTCGACTATCCAAAGTCCGCTCGATGATCAGGTTGCGCAATGCGTTCAAAACCTAGATGCCTCCTCTTGTGTCGTGCCTCCGGCGGATATGATTACAGTACAACAAATTTGCTCAGCGCTGAAATGCACCAAGAACATGAAGGCTCCCGGGTTTGACGGTATATTCAACTTGATCTTGAAGAGACTCAGCATGAAAGTGCAGTCTCTTCTAACCACTATCTTCAACAGATGCTTGGAACTGCACTACTTTCCAAGCATCTGGAAAGTAGCTAAAATCATACCAATCCGCAAACCCGGTAAAGATCCAACATTGCCTTCAAGCTACAGACCCATCAGCTTCCTTTCAGCGTTAAACAATTTATTCGAGAAACTCATTTGCTCAAGTTTGTCGAGGAAAATAACATTCTCCTTCCGGAACAGTTTGGGTTCAGAAAGGGGCACTCCTCCATACACCAGCTAGTACGGGTCATGAATAACATCCGAAGTAACAAAGCTGTATCGAAGTCCACAGCCATGGCCTTGTTAGACGTTGAAAAGGCGTTTGACAATGTTTGGCATGACGGACTTGTGTACAAGCTTTGTAACTTCAACTTTCATTCGCATCTGGTTGAAATCACCCGTAACTTCCTCCAGCAAAGGTCGTTTAAGGTATCGTTGAATGGTTGTCTTTCAGACACGTTTTCCATCCCAGCAGGTGTCCCGCAAGGCAGTCTGCTGGGCCCCTTGCTTTACAGCATTTACACTTCCGACATTCCTCCCCTCGGTGACGGTTGCGTGTTTTTCCTGTTCGCAGATGATACCGCAATAGCCGTCAAAGGAAGGATGCCTCGCGAAATAACGAACAAACTTCAACGATGCCTTAACGCCTTTGCTGATTATGCCACCACGTGGAAAATCAAAATCAATGCCTCCAAAACACAAGCGATCATGTTCCTCCATCGGCAATCGCCGAAACTAAAACCGGCTCCATCTTGTACTGTAATCATGGATGGCACAAGGGTTGAGTAGTCTGCCGAAGTAACCTATCTCGGGATGATGTTCGATGAAAAACTCCTCTTCCGTTCGCATGTAGAGAAAACTGTAGTCAAGTGTTCTACCTTGGTTAGGTGTCTGTATCCGCTGATTTTCCGCAGATCCCGCCTCTCATGGGTGAACAAACTGGCTGTCTACAAACAAATCATAGCACCTGCGATCTTCTATGCAGCTCCGGTGTGGGAATCATGTGCACAGACTCACAGGAATAAAATCCAGGTCGCTCAGAATAGAGTGCTGAGGATGGTACTTGATCGTCCTTTTGACACTAGAATAACAAATTTACATGAAGAGGCAGGCATTGCCAAAATAGATTCCAGAATTAACGAAATTAAGACTAAATTTGCACAAAAATGTAACTTATCAGAACATGCTTTGATAAGCAATTTGTATATAGTAGATTAGGTGTATATAGAAGTTGTAGGTTAGTTGTAGTTGTAAATAGTAGTAATAAGTAGTTTCCTTTTTCAATTTAAAACAAACCAATCCCACCAAAGTGGTCATTCTCTAAAACAGGCCTGATAGGACTAGGAAATGTAATTAATAATTAAAATGCCAAATGTACTAAAGTTGAAAAGACGTCTCTGTGTCACTTGAAAATTCATACATGTAAACCACACAAACACAAGATATAAAGATCATTTAAAGTCAAAGCTGTAAAGGCTGCTTGATGCCAGTATAATCGAACCTAGCAACTCCGACTGGTCACTAAATTGCGTACCGGTTATCAAACCCCATAAGGTTCGGCTGCGCGCAATATTAACGAACGTACAGTTCGTGATGCGTGCCCCTTGCCGCACCCCTGCCGAATCTTAGGACAACTCCCTAAGGCAATAGATTTGTCAGAGGCTTTCCTGCAAGTTCCGTTGGAAAAATCCTCGAGGAAGTACACGGCCTTTAGCGTACAAGGCAAGGGTCCGTTCCAATATACCAGGATGCCATTTGGCCTAGTGAACAGTCCTGCCACTTTGGCCCGGCTTATGGACCAGGTTATTGGTCATGGTATATTGGAACTTAATGTCTTCGTTTACCTCGACGATATCGTCGTGGTAACGGAGACATTTGAACATCACGTTCACTTACTTCGGGAAATTGCGCGCAGGCTGAACAGAGCTAACCTCATGATAAACTTGGAAAAATCCCAGTTTGGGGTACCGGAAATTCATTTTCTAGGATATCTCTTGAGCTCAGAAGGTCTTCGTGGGGATCTTGATAAAATTCGACCAATCGTCAAATACGAAAGGCCGGCCACGATTACCAAGCACAGGCGATTCTTAGGGATGGCGAATTATTATTACTATCCCGAACTTTAGCGAAACTTGTGGACCACTGACGGATCTACTGAAATCCAAAACTAAGATCATCGGCTGGAGTGAAGCTGCAGAGAAAGCTTTCTGCCTCATAAAAGAGCGTCTCATCACTGCACCGATTCTGGAAAGCCCTGACTTTTCTCAGGAATTCGTTATTCAGACAGACGCCAGCGATGTTGCGGTGGCGGGAGTACTTACCCAGTAGCAAGAGGACGGTGAGAGGGTCAAATCGTATTTTTCGCGAAAACTTACCACCCCTCAGTCCCGATATCCCGATTGTTCTGGTATCAACAAACTATTACTCTTGAAATACTTGGCCTTTAACAACAAATTCTAAATTTTTTTCTAATGATGGGACGAAACTCTTCGGCTTTAATCGTTCCAGCAACTTTTTGAATAGGAACCACTAAGGATTTCTTCCAAATTTGTGGCACATGTCCAGTTTGTAATGATTCATTAATAAGGTCCAGCAAGATGTGGCCAATGACATGCAAGCAATCTTGAATAACTCTAGCATTAACATTATCTACTCCAGCCGATTTTCCTAATGAAAAACAAATAACTCTAAGTTCATCTATCACATATCTTTTGCTTCATCAATTTTATTATTTACAATTATTTTAATGATATTATAAGCATTTAATTTACATTTGAGAGAAATTTGTGGAAATCAATTTAAATTGATTGAGTTTTATTCATTAATCATCGACTAATTGAATAGATTGATTTATCAATAAAACACTATTAACAGAATAATCATTGAACTTATATGCAATTACTTGTTCTGACTGTTTTAATGTCCCAATAAAAGTTTTGGATCGCGGTTTGCAATTAATAGGTTTTAATAAAGATGTCAAAACTTCCATAACTTTTTGCTGCTGCTTTTATGCTCATCAATCTTCGTTTGAACATATTCACAACTGTACAGGTCGATGTTGTCCAATTGTCAACTCGTCACTCCCAGCTTACTTTACCCATCTTTAGAAATGTTCAGTTTTGACCAATGTGGGTGGATTGTACTCAAATTGTTGTAGTTGTGAAATAGCGTGTAACAACTGTTTTTAAATTAAGGTGTTTCGCTGTGAGATCCTTATTCTCGTAACTACTTCGAAACTTTAAGTGCACAAATATTAGCTTCCATGACAAGTATAACAATGAAACTGTTACTCCGCGTTTGCTGTACTTCAAAATACATGAAGTAGCAATTTCAGGTGAAATGGGGCATTAATTTCCGAGATTTGTGTAATTGAAAATTCGAAGTGGAAGTGCTTGTATAGCCTACGTGGCGGCCATTTGTGGACTCTACAAGGAATCATGTCGATTTCTTGCTTCGTTGTCTGCATTATCTTCCAGTACCTAATCAACATACATATAAACTTCTGTGAAGCAGGAGTCAATATGCCAATAGTGGCTTAAAACAACAAAACCTTTCAGCACCTCGCAATGCGAAGAGCGAAACCGAAGTTGCCCACATTTCCACTTGACTGACAAGAACCCAAAAGTGCGCCTCTTCTCTCCGCTGGTAGACAACGACGGCCATAACCATCCCGTCATCATCGCGTGCACACATGAGAAGGAACCGATTGGCCCGCAATCTTACGCGCATTCTCTCACACTCGAGTAAAATCCCTAATTTATTGTGTCATAAATTATTATTATTGTTATTGGAATCAATAATTTCTGTCAAATCAAGTCGGTATCAAAATGTTTATATAATTTTATTAATAATATTTTTGTTATTATTTCTCGACACACGTTTTATGAATATTTATAAATATTCTTTCGCCGTCCTTCTGTGCGTTTGGTTCGGGTGTCGTTTGCGTTAAGTATGCATTAGGGTGGTTCAAAATATCGGTTATGCTCCACCCCACTAAGTCGATTCTACATCTCAGTCTCCCGACATTTTAGGTTATTTGGATGCGATCTCATACTGCACTGGATCTTTAAAGTTTACATGGGAACTACTACACACTTAGAAATTATTACCGACTTCGGTAATTTATTACCGAACTTTCATCTTCTGAACGTTCGGTAAAACTTTGAACCTCATTTCAAAAGCTGGTTCACTAAATTTTTATTTCAAAATACTGTCAGGCTTGTTTGAATAATCGAGTCTTATCATTGCGGTGAAGTTTTACTTGTTTTGAAGTATTAAAACGAATGAATTAAAATGTCTAATTTTTCCGAACAGTTCAGCTGGTGAAAGTTCGGTAAAAATTATCGAAGTCGGTAGTCATTACTAAATGTGTATGGGGAAAATTGAACTTTTTGTTTTACCTTATAATTATTTACGGGTAGAACACTAGCTATCCAAGTAACCTCAGGCACGTAATTTCGCCTTTTTGACTATTACGGTCCTTATTGGAACCTACACTGGTATAGCCGTTGTTCAGCTGTGTATAGCCAAAAAGGCGAAATAACGTGCCTATGATTTCTTGGATAGACTGAGCAGTTATAACATAGAGGTAACTCTAAGATTAGTAGGTCCCGAAGAAACGTGCTCAACTCAGCTCTGGTACTCTCTTCGGTCCCAAGCCAATCGATGCACCCCTCGAAACATAGGAAAATCCACTAACCCCTCATTTTATCTGTCAAACTTTCATAGCGAATCAAAATAAACATAGTGTAGTACTAGAATTTTGACTAGAATAGGGTACGTTAATCGATTTGCTTGGGACCAATAGGCTAGTCAAGTAGTGAGCCAATTTAAAATCGTTAGTTTCCACCGGTTGGTTTTTTTTTTTTTTCCTCTGTTCGGGACATAAAACCACTGCGACCAGTAATTTGATCTATTGTAGTATATCCCGTGTCCTTAGTTTAGTGCATGTCGTATTACTCCATCACTATTGAGAAATGATGAAGTATTCGGTTTTGATACAGTTGTCATTCTTGCCTTTATCGCAAGGAATCGATTCTAATTGAAAGGTCCCGCTATTTATACCCTTCGGAGTGTTGAAACACCCTCCAAAGGCGCGCCCCTTTGTCAGTCAAAATTGGATTCCTTAGCAAAAAAAACAAGACATGACACCGATAATGACCATGCATCAGAACCCTAGTCTTAACCACTTCAAACTAGGAAACAACGAATAGAAGATTAGGAATCAAATAGGTGAAGACTAACTAACTCATTTTTTCCTTGTTTCAAGATCATCCTCGGTCCACGCAACCCGAGGACTTATCACTATCAACAAGGCATAAAAAGTAACAAGGACTAAGATGTGTTCCTTTGATTACTGTAAAATCCTGTTCCCCTAGTTTGAAGTAGTCAAGACTAGGAATCGGTGGTAGATCTTACATCCCGTAACGTACCACGAAAAGGTGATCTACCCACGTTACGGGGCCACCGGTTGGTTATAATATGTTATAAGCTTATCTTGATGACATTTTTCTTGTCGATAAATATTATAAATTGTTATAACTCTGTAGTCTGAACAAGACATAGACTATTCAATCAGACGGAAATTCAATCAGCTACAACTTTGCTCAACACCACTTCTTGGTTGATCTTCAACTTAATTAATTGATTTCGAAACCGATAACTTTGTGAATCATCATCATCATCTTTAAACTTTTCATAAAACAAAATGATACAACTTGATTGATTCGACGGTATCACATCTTGAATGTTACATAAAGGGTGATACGGTCAAAATTTGGTCAAGGGAAAACGCGTGTAAATCGGTGAAATCGTTTATTTAAAAAATCAAATTAAATTTCTTTTTCAAGTTCAATTAGTATAAAATTCAGGAAAAATATTCAGTTAGGCTTCCGCTTTTCCAAATCCGAATTGCCGGGCCTTACGCTTGACCCCTGCCATCAGATTTTGTACAGCCACCTTGTCCACCTTCTTCGCCGCAGAAAGCCAGTTTGCCTTGAACTGCTGCTCGCCCTTAGCAGTTTTTTTGGTCTTCTTTAGGTTCCGCTTGACAATAGCCCAGTATTTCTCAATTGGGCGGAGCTCTGGCGTGTTGGGAGGGTTCTTGTCCTTGGGAACCACCTGCACGTTGTTGGCGGCGTACCACTCCATGGCCTTTTTACCGTAATGGCAAGATGCCAAATCCGGCCAAAACAGTACGGAACAACCGTGTTTCTTCAGGAAAGGCAGCAGACGTTAATTCAAACACTCTTTCACGTAAATTTCTTGGTTGACAGTCCCGGATGCTACGAAAATGCTGCTTTTCAAGCCACAGGTACAGATGGCTTGCCAAACCAGATATTTCTTTGCGAACTTTGACAGTTTCATGTGCTTGAAAACATCTGCTACCTTTCCCCTTCCTTTTGCCGTATAAAACTGAAAACTTCCTGTCCCGGAAGCTGCTTGTAGTCGGCTTTGACGTAGGTTTCGTCGTCCATTACCACGCAGTCATCGCGCTTTGGCCGTCGTATTTTGTTTATCATCGCGATTTGGAGTCACTACCTTCTTGTAAGTCGATAGTCCGGCTCGTTTTTTGGCTCGATGCACGGTTGTAGACGATACACCCAGCTTATTTGCGGCATCTCGGAGAGAGAGGTTAGGGTTTCGCTTGAAACTACCGGCAACTCTCTTTGTCGTCTCAGCGGCTTCCGGTTTTCGATTTCCCCCCGATCCAGACTTCCTGGCTGTCGACAAACGTTCCCCAAACACTTTAATTACATTTGTAACGGTTGATTTGGCAACTTTTAGCGATTTTGCCAACTTTGCGTGCGAGTAGCTCGGATTTTCGCGATGTGCGAGCAAAATTTTGATACGCTGCTCTTCTTGCTTGGACGGCATTTTGACAACTGAAGAGTGAATTCCAAAATCAAAATAGGAGCAACATTCTACACACACACACCTTCAAAATGAGGGGTGTTCAGGTTTTTTAAATGCAAAATTGAAAGAAATACGTCAAGTTGATATTGACCAAATTTTGACCGTATCACCCTTTACACCCTGCATCATTCGTCTATTTGACAGAACGGTTTTCACATACGTCAAATCAGATACACCGGTTTTTGTTTTGCAGTGAAGATACGTCTCTCGAAACTTGCGGTCCGAACAATGGGATCTTCTTTGGCAAGCGCTTTGTCTTTCTTCTTCTCGTCGTACACTACCTTGGCTGACATCTGATGTAGTTCGTGTGGTCGTTTTAATTCTTCCTTCTCAGCATCATCTCTGGGTGGCAACATCTAAAAAAATATTTATAATATTTATTTTTAGTCATGAATATTTAGCAAAACATACCTAGTAGTAGCTAAATCCCGTCGAAACCCATTTTGTATCTACTTAGAAACAACTTGACGCGAACAAGATCGAAGTAGGTCGCGCTTGAAGAATTGACGTGTTTGAATTTTGCTCCCGTGTTTAACAAATTGTAAAGTTTCTTGCGAACATGTGTTTTTGCGTATTGGAATGTTTGAATCTGAGAGTGGAACAGTTAGAGCTGATCGGAACGGGGATCGTGAGCCAACATCTGGAGGTTCATCGACAAAGCTGCAATGACGATGCGTTTATTCCGATGCACTTCTTCCCGAGGTCAGAGCAAGGGGAAACTGATTTTCAGGATCAAGAAGATGGAGCTCCATTTGCGACAACAATTGATCTTAAGAATCACGAAGAGGCGGGCTAATTACAGATCATTCGGATGAGATCCTTCCTTTTTATTTCATAAACTTTACCAAAATATGTTCCAGGGTTTAAATTGAGGAGCTCGGCTAGCTTGGTGGATGCCGCTTTTGCTTACTGAGTAGAAGATCGTGGGCTTACTCCCAAGCTCCTCCAAAATAAAACAATTCCTAAGGTCGCATCGCCTGCTTAAGCGAATCTTTACCCAACTCCGTAGCATCTATGGGGGCGTCGATGAGTCGCTGGCCTCTCGTTAAGTAGATGGTACACCAACAATATCCTTGCTTTCCCCGTAACGGAGAAGATGGGGCTGGCCGGCAATTGATATTGTCATGCTTTTCCTGTTCTGAATTCTGAATGGAAAGCTATGCACTACCAAATAGTTTTTCTTAAGAAATTAGCAAAAGAATGTTAAAGTAGATACACGAAAGTTGCCAGTATGCAAACGCAACGCAAAGTTTTTTTTTTTTGCTTTTAGAACGATTCTGAGACTTAAACTTATTGGAATTTCTGGATAAAAAAAAAATAATAGAGTTACGGGATGTGAAAGAAAACATTCCCGCAACTACCATAAACCGGACTAGTTCATGTTGGTCTTCGTCAAGCTTCGTCTACAATTTGGACTTCTGCATCAACACATGTCAGGTTCAATTGGTTAAACTTAAGTCCTTTTGAAACGTTATGCTTGCTAAAGTCCATTCTATGCGCACGAATATTGATGGTCCGAAAGTGAGGATAACAGTAACAAACCAACATTTTTGGCTGAAGCTAAAGTGAGGATAACAAACTTCGCACTTGGAAAAGAGATTACGCAAGTGTACGTGTTATAAAAAAAAAAATAGGTCTAGATAAACATTTCAAAAGGTCCTATCTGCATATATCGATTCTCTTCATCGACTTTCTTCTTCGTCTGCAGCTGCAAAACCTTTCCCTGTTGTATTTGACGTTTTGGACGCTAGATAAGAATCTCCTTTATCAAACTATGTGGTAGAATTAACGCGAAATCTGTTTGCATAGCAGTGGTTATGAAAAGTGAAAGTCGATGAAGAGAATCGATCAAAGCAGATAGGACCATTTGAAATGTTCATCGAGAGGTGCGAGCATATCTCAAACCACTGTCTGCATGTTACTTTATTAAACCATAGACGTATCCAAACGCCATCTCGGTGTGAGATTACATTTCTCATAGTCAATTGTTGGAACAAAGCTAGCTGTCAAAATCCAGCACAGTTTTGCCAAGAATCAATACGAAACTAACGATTTTAAATTGGCTCACCACTTTAGTAGCCTATTGGTCCCAAGCAAACGATTAACGTACCCTATTCTAGTTGAAATTCTATTACTACACTATGTTTGTTTTGATTCGCTATGAAAGTTTGACAGATAACATCAGGGGTGTGTGGATTCATGCAGAACATGCAGGGGTGAGTGAAAAAGCTTGGGACTGCTTGGGACCGTTGTTCTGGTACTGAGTTAGCCAAAAATAATAATGATTTTCTTCGGGACCCAGTGGTCTTAGAGTTACCTCTATGGTTTTGCCGCGAGAGAAGGTAAACAATGAATTGCTTGATTTTTTATTGGAAATAATAATAGGTGTTAAGTTAAAACTGCAGCAATAAGCAGTTTTTTTTCTTCTGAAGATTGCTCGGAAATTACTAAGCTAATATTAATATACGAGCAGTTTCAATTATATAAACATATAATTAGCCGTTGTAAGCACTGCAACTCTGATGAGCGACGGTTTATCAAAAAGGAGCGTGATGAAGGTAAAACTTATAAAGAAATCCCAAAAACTGTCGGCTGCTCACAGAATATTGAAACCAATGATCTAAAATACCTCCCTTAGCTCAGTCGGTAAAGGCGCAGCTACAAAGCAAGACCATGCTGGAGGTGGCTGGGTTCGATTCCCGGTCCGGTCTAGGAATTTTTCGGGTTGGAAAATTTCTCGACTTCCCTGGGCCTAGAAGTATGATTGGACTTGCCACACAATTATACCAATGCAAAAATGGTACAGGCATCGAAAGCTCTCAATTAATAACTGTGGAAGTGCATCTAGAACACTAAGTTGAGAGCACGCAATAAGCTAATATGCGATATGCAATAAGCTTGAAATGCGAAGAAGAAGAAGAAGAAGAAGATCTAAAATACCGAAAGCTTCTGCCGAGCTTCCAGCTGAAAACCATCGAACCTTTAGGGGTAGAAGTCTCCACTCCTGTTGGCCCTATCACCATCATTGCGACCTACTGCCCCAAGCAAGTCACCATCAGAAACGGGTCGGCAGCAGACCTACGGAGGGATATCATCAAACTAACTCGACGGCGCGAAAAGAACATCATCGCTAGAGACCTGAACGCCAAACACCAGGCAACAGTCGACGCAACCAAAACGGCACCACTCTAAACGACGACCTGCAAGAGGCTTGCTACACCATATTAGCGCCGGACTGTCCCACCCGGTTGAGCCGGTCTGGCGTTCACTCCACCATTGACATCCTCATCAGCAACATGGGAGACAACATCTCGCTACCTGTGACCCATCAGGAGCTGAGTTCGGACCACTATCCGGTGATGGCCGAAGTAGGCTCATCCGTCAACCGAATCCAAGCTTCTCGACGCAACTACCATCGTGTCAGCTGGGAGCAGTTCCAACACTGTGTCGACTCCACTGTCGACTACGGTGTCCTTCCGGAGACGCCCAAAGACGTTGATCGATGTCTGCGTTCCATCGAGGAGGCGATATCCCGGGCCAGGGACCAACACGTGCCAGTATCCAGACAGGTGAGCAATAAAATTACTCTGAACCTTGATAGAATTACCAAAGATCTCATCAGACTCCGTAACTCCATCCAAAGGCAATACCTTGCGTGTCTTGAAGACCCATTGCAATCGTCTTACAAAAACCATCCAAGCCAGGATGGTGGACCTTAGAAATCAAGATTTTGCTAACAAAATCCGCTCTCTCCCAGATTGTGCAAAGCCCTTCTGGAAACTAACGAAAATCCTTAAAAATAAGCCAAGACCCATTCCACCACTGACCCCACTGGATCGTCCCGGCGACCCAGTGGTCCATCTGATAACTCCTGAGAGAAGGCTGCCGCGATAGGTCAACACTTCGTCAGCTCCCATAATCTCGGACAAAACATCGTCAGTCCGCATGAATCTGAGGTTGCTGAAAATGCAACCAATCTTCATCAGATTCCTAACATTTTTCCAGAGGAATCTGGGATTACGACTGACGAACTTTTAGCCTTTATCAGATCATCTAAAAAACATGAAGGCCCCAGGTTTCGACAACATCCTGAATCTGGAACTCAAACACTTGAGTTCCAGATTCTACAACTATCAGGCATAGCTACTTCCCTCGTGTTGGAAGTCAGCTAAAGTCATACCCATCCGGAAACCTGGGAAGGATCCGTCCTCTCCTTCAAGTTATCGACCAATCAGTTATCAAAACTGTTCGAAAGAGCAGTCTACCACCGGCTCCTAACATCTGCTGAACAAAACATCATCTTACTCGAGGAACATTTTGGTTTTCGGAAAGGTCGTTCGATCGTCCACCTGCTGACTCGATTGACAAAAATTCTCAGACGGATCAAGTCTGTTTGGAAAACATCTGCCATTGCATTGTTGGACGTTGAAAAAGCTTTCGACAATGTCTGGCATGATGTCCTGGTGTTCAAATTGCAGCAGTACGGTCTTCCAATCTTCCTAGTGAAGACAAAAACAACTATCCATCGGATAGGACGTTCCGAGTCTCTCTGAATACCATCACATCGGATGCTTTCAACATCGGTGCCGGGGTTCCACAAGGAAGCATCCTTGGCCCTATGGGGCTGTTCATAAACAACGTAGACAGTTTAAGGGGGGGGGGGGGTGACAATTATCCACGGCCCATACAAATTTTAAAAAATTTGTATGGACAATTGTCTACGCAGGTGGGGGGAGTCAATAATCCCAAAAAAAACTGTCTACGTAGTTTATGAACAGGCCCTATTCTATTCAACCTGTTCACCTCCGATATGCCGGCTCTCCCTGATGGTGGATCGTTGTCTCTATTCGCAGATGACACATCCATCGTGTACAAGGGTAGGCTCATCGGAGCTCTGACTGCCAAACTTCAGAGAGGCCTGGACGTCCTGCCTGAATATTTCAACAGCTGGAAGATCCGTATCAACGCGGGAAAGACCCAGGTCATCATCTTTCCACACTCAAAATCTCCCAGACTTGTTCCGTCTGAGAATAATAAGATCTGCTTAAACGGCTCAGTGGTGGAATGGTCCAAAGAGGTCGTGTACCTCGGGCTAACACTAGACAGCAAGCTTTTTTTCAGGGAGCACGTTGACAAAACCAAAACCAAGTGCAACATCTTGATAAGATCGTTGTATCCACTCATGAACAGGAAGTCTACCCTGTCCCTGAAAAATAAGCTTGCTGTCTACAAACAAATCATCCTTCCCGTAATAGAATATGGGATGCCAATCTGGGAGAGTTGCGCCGAATGCCATCACCTCAAACTCCAAAGGATCCAAAACAAGATCCTGAGGATGATCCTTAACAGTCCCCCGTGGACTAGAAACTCTGAGGTCCACCGCCTGGCTGGAGTTGCGGAGAGCTGACTCCATCGCTAGGTTCAGAAATTGCTGTACGATCAACAGATCGTCAGGGATCTGGCACGTTAGGTTAAGTTAGGTTAAGTAGGTAGAATAACAAATTAATACATTCAAACAACATACTTCACAAGAAGAAAATTGAAAAGCATTACACAGGAAAAAACAAAATGTACAACACAAAATCAAAAAGTCCACCAAAGATGAAGAGCCCTTCTGGCTAACCTCTTGCCCTGTATTGGCAATTGTAAACACATAACAAATCAAAATAGAGAAGAATTTTACTACTACTTTCGTTTACACCTATTATCTTTCCACCACGTCAGACCTTTACGTCAGACGCCAATGTTGTCTGCTAACCACTTGATGGAGCATTCTGACGGTCGATTAAAAACTGGTTTTGAGCAAAATTGTAACTGAGAAAACGTCCTATTATTATGTCCAAAAGGAGATAAGTAAGATTTTATTACTGATTTGCATGAAAGGAATGCAGAATTTGCAATGTTTTTTTTTATTATTGGATTTAGTTTTTTATAATTGCTTAATTTTTGGACAAAGTTTGTTTTCCCAAATGCATTGCGTCTACAAAACCACAAAGGATGTAATAAATCCAACCCTACGGATGTACTAGTAAGAGAAATTTGTTTTGCATGTAGGACAGAAAGTTCACTTTGCCCATATAAACTTAATATAATCGATATTTTGAACCACCCTAATATACAGAAATACTTACTCAAGCAGCTGTTTTTCTTCTTTTTTCATGTGCTAAACGTGAGTGCAAAGAGGCTTCTGAGCATCTCCACGCCAAACAGCTAAAAAAAATCAGGCTCGACCATCTCCAATTTTCACGCAATTTTGCATAATTTTAGATAGAGCTGGAATTAGGGCGTAACAGCCTTTGTAAACAATGACTTCTCTCGTTGATTTCACGGAATTCAAGGCACGCCTACACAAACAAATATATCCATTGCGTAGGAGAAGTCTTCCTTTACTCGATGGTGATGTCGATTTGCCAGGGAGAGCCATGACTTCCGAGAAATCATCAAGGGAAGCCATTGTGTACAAAAGTTGTTACGCCCCAAATCCAGCTCCATCTAGAATTGTTTGCTATGGTTAAAAACTTTAAAACAATGTATAACTTGAAAACGTCACTTCCAATCGAAATAACGTCTGAAACGAAGTTGCAGGAAAAAAATATTTACTTTTCAGAAAATATATTCACGGTAAAAAAAATCATGTGATTTTGAGTAAAAGATCCAAAAGAGTGTTTAAAACTTACATAGCAAAAGATAACTTGCTTCAAAATCTTTCGAATATTTTCCTAATGCTTATGAAAAATTCTACCTAGTGTGAAAATATAAACATAGTTCCCAAGTAACCCATAAAACATCTTTTTGAAAAATAATTAGAACGGCTTGTTGTATAAATGTATTATAAGTGATGCAGAAAACATCCCACGTTATATATGAGGTTTATAGGTGTTTTCTTCATACTTCCTAGGTTTCAACATTTTCCAAAATAGTTTTCTTTTGCTTTTACATTTAAATGTTATATAAACGTGCATCTTACTGTTACCAACTATGATACTTAAAAATTCACCGTTCAATGTTTGTTCGATGAAAATCTTGCCAGTGTTATGTCTTCTTGTCTGTGGTTTAAGTGTCAAACTTATAAATTTCACAAAAGATAGCATTTTTATAAGTTTTTGAATAAAAATTATTAAATTTTTTTGACGTAGGACTACGTCTTTGATTTCTATATGGGGGTACACTTTGTGAAAACCGAAAAAGGAACATGTAACAAATTAAGAAAGATTTTGAATGTTAATAACTCAGCTGCCCCTGGTCCAATTTCAATTATTTTATCTCCAATCGATCAGAAATATGACTATGCATCGATAACAATGCTTCCGAATGTTGATTTTCAACAAGAAACTATTGAAAAACTGGTAAATGTCCAGCATTGTCCAAAAGCGTCGAATTAACTAACAAATCCACCAATTACCTACATGCATATGCTGCTTCCCCAGCACAGTCGTCAGAGAGTAGTAACTAGTCGAAACAAGTCGAAGTGACATTTGCCTCCGATCCTCGGGCGCGTACGAATAGGGAGGATGGAATTGCGTAATATTTTGCAAACTCATCGCCATATTCAGAACCAAACGCAAATTCTTCGTGATAACCACCATCCGTCGTCTGGCTCGCCGTGGCGGTGTCTGACGTATCTTCGGTCTGATTTACAAGGTGTGCTGAAGGTGTTTCTGAAAATGAGATCCGTGATACTGTCACCTACACTAAACACGCCAAGCGTAAGCGGCCATGGATGTCATCTACGTTTTGAAGTGACAGAGACGCACTCTGTTTGGTTTCGGAGGTTAAATCATCACCAACTTTGGCAACAAAACGGCTCTTTTCAGGACCACCAAACTTATTATAGTAAAGAGTAGGAATAGAATTCATCTGCCTGTTTGTCCATATTCAGAACCAACGATCACACAAAATGCTCATGTAATCAAACTGGAAGCAGGGGTACAAATTATTTTGATCAACCTTGAATCGCCACGGCCGGATATTTTCGATGGAAGAAGCAACAATCTAGCATCTAATTCGACGAAGACGGCAGGAAACATTTGTGAAGCCGAGTTATTTACCAAAGAGAGTGTCGATGAAGAGAATCGATCAATGTAGATAGGACCTATTGAAAAGTGACACGAGATTTGTTTTCCGTACTGAGCTCCAATGCTACCGACACCTGGACCCTACCGGGGACCAACGGCTTTACTTCCCGAAGGAAGGCGTGATCAACGATGTTATGCCTTAGAACATGCCGGTGGCGCCGACTGAGATTGGACCCAGGCCTGCTGGGGTGAGAGGTAATCACGCTAACCACAGGCGCCGATATCTTTCAAGGTGATATCACGGCGAATGAGATCGACCCAAATTTGAGTTTAGTTATCTCAGAAATAAGTAATAAAGTGCAGGAACTCAGCGATGAGTAAATTTCCCTCATGTTTTCCCAGGTTTTTCCAGAATTTTCCAGTGAAAAATTCCCGAATTTGAAAAAAGTAAAGATTGGATTCACTCATTCTATTGGTACTACTCCGAGACTCATTCGCCGTGTACGCAAAAGGAAAAGAGTCAGTGTCGCTACTTGATAGCAAACTACTGAAAATGGGAGGAGCCTTTGTAGCTTTTATACCACTTGGTTGCACATCATTCTGCTTTAACCTGAAAAGATATAAAAGAGCGCTGCTGTATGGCATTAGCTCATTTTCGCTTCGGACGGCGTGGTGAACAGCAATAACAGCAGTAGGAATGTGGTGACTAGTCCACTCTTTCACACCTAACAAGCAACAATTGACTCTGGTAAAGGAGGCGCCAAGCGTCATCGCAAAGTTCTTCGAGATAACCGCCACCGGTTGTCTGGCTCGCCGTGGTGGTGTCAAACGTATCTCCGGTCTGATCTACGAGGTGTGCTGAAGGTGTTCCTGGAAAATGAGGTCCGTGATGCTGTCACCTACACTAAACACGCCAAGTGTAAGTGGCCATGGATGTCCTCTACAATAAAACGGCCCTTTTCAGGGCCATCAAGCTTACATTAGTAAAGAGTTGGAATATAATTTATCTGTGCTTGTTTGTCCATATTCAGAACCACAAGCCCCCAACGACCACACAAAATGCTCTCCAGAGTTGTAATCTTGTAACCAAACTTGGAAGCAGAGGTGCAAGTGATTTTGATTGATTATCTTAATCAACTTTCTCTTTGAAAAAATATACCACAAATTTGGTACGCCTACAATTCAAAAACGGAAAGAGTTGAGATAATAGTTAATTGATCAATTAAAAGAACTAAATGCTCTTCACATTTATTCCGTCCACTAGCGGTCCTACGTCAAGCTTCCTTTCGTGCCCCTAAGCACAGACCCTTCTACTTTTTTTGAAGGTTACCACTTCTTATTATTTAAGTTTTCTACGCCATTTTTTACCCAACTTATTTCGATTTTTTCACCGTGTATATTTTTCCTGAAATGATTTTTTTTCCTTCAACTTTGTCCCAGACACGATGGATTGCTCTTTTGGGACGTTTTCATTACTTTTTAATATAGAATGCCTACGTTTAATCCAATTGAATCTTAAGTTAACCCATTTTAAAAAGATAGTGTAGTGCCATTAATCTCCCTATAAAAATTCAAAATATCCACACCGTAGAGCCACACTTTGTGTTTTCACTGTAGCTTAGGGTGTCCCAAAATTGCACTATGTCTGGAAATCTTGGGGCTCACCCTCCAAATGATAGCTAAGGGTGTTACAAACAAACTTTTGTATGGCGGCAAACTTTTGTATGGGAAATGTTGTTTAGAGGTCGCCCCGACGAGATTTTTGAAAAAAGTCCATTTTTCATAGCTATTATCCAATTAATATTGTTAGTTCCTTAAATTTCAGTGAAATCTCACCCTTTTTTTTCGCAGATTACCAAGGGTCAATACTACACACCAAAAATCTGAATCGAGTTCCAGCAAAATTAATTGCTGAACTGCTTCCAGCAAAAACATTTCTTGCTGAACAACCAGTAATCCATAAAAATGCTGGATTTTACAGTAATCTGTTTGAAACGTCAAAGTCGACCGGGGTCATCGTTCACTTCTCTGCAGTTCATTTTTTTTTTTTTTCGAGTCAAGAAGTGTACGACTTTTGAATCATCCTATGAATTACATGAATGGTATTTTTATCATGGAGTAAGTATTTTTAACTTTAAGTTTCGCTGACTAAGTTTAAAAGGTTATTTTCTCTTTATTTATAGCCTTTACATCTGAATAAAACTATAGAATGGCCTCTGGAATGTGCTCAAAATAAGTCGTTTTTTTATCGTTTGTTCAAAAATTGTCTCTTCATATGAGAATAATAAAGTTTTGTACGATTCTAATACAGTAAACCAGTGTAATAAAGTGTTTTTCAGTTAAAATTCTATCAAGAATGTTATAAACAATTTAAACGATTGAGAATTACTGCTCTTCCAGCAAAATGATTGGCATTACGCAATGCTGGATAATCCGTATACATTGCTGGTTTTACAGCAAAGTGCTGTCAGTTTGACTTTGGGCCTAATTGCTGGTGGTTCAGCAAATAGTATTTTGCTGGATGGATTGCTGAACTTCCAGCTCGGCAAAATCCAGCAAAATATTGCTGAATTCCAGCAATAAAAAATGGGTGTGTATGAGAGAAACATTTGCTACGGCATGTTCTATGTCCAATTTGTTAGTTATAATTTTTCAAATTCTCTAAAATGATGTTTTTTGTTGTACATCACTGCATTCAATCATCAAAAGTGGGTATCAAAAATAGCGCTATTATCAATCAAATGCAGCAGAAATATGGAAAATTTTATAAGCAAAAACTTTGCCGAAGACACTTAAACCACATTTTTAACCGTTAAAAAGTTATTCGTGATTTACTGTGGAAAGAAAAGTTCAGAATTTCAATACTTGCAGTATGTCCACCAACAAATCAAATTATCATTGAAATCGATAAAAACAAATCACCTACTTTGTTGCAAATCGCTTGATAACATTTGTTTCGAAGTTTCTAGAATTCAATAGGAGGATATATGAGCGGAGAGGGATCACACAATTTATTAGTTTCCATTTGATTGCCGTAGCAAGCAGAACCAAAAAAGAAAATCAGGTCACCAAAAACCAAGTTCAAGTCGGATCTCATCACCGGTATTGCGAGGAAGCATTTGCCCAGAAACCGTTTGCCGTCGGAGTTGGACATCATCAGGTACTTTCGATTCAAGCATGAAACCCAACAACTTTCAATCGGACAAACCATGCAAGTTGTGGCTACCGAAGCTGTGGAGATTTGGAATCAAACCGGACTTTCGCACCAGCTCAAGCGAAACGTTGTTAGGAGCCAAGCTCGTTGCGACATAGCAACGCCAAAAGTAAGGCCTTCAAGAAGAAAAATCAGAGCTATTGCCAGCTTTGAAGATGTGTAGGATGCGGTTGAGTTACTTCTTCAGCATAAGCGTGAACCACATCGATTAAGAGCTACGAAACGATACTATCCGTGCAGAATTCTGGAGCCAGCAGGTGACAAACAAAGTTCCGGTTGAGTTTCCGAAAAGCTTCTCAAGCAGTGTACCATTGATATGCAAGCAGCTTCGGTAGCCACAACTTGAATGCTTTTTCCGATTGAAAGTTGTTGCGTTTCAGCGCTCTCAAGCGTACTTTCATTGAAAACACAGAGTGTGGCTCTACGGTGCAGATAATTTGAATTTTGATAGAAAGATTAATAGCTTTTTTTCCTTTATTAACGGGACGAGCTTTCAGCCTTAGGCTCCGGAGATCAGGGTGCCTTCCATTCATTTTGACTAAAAAATGTTTTAAGAAATTATGGAATAATAAGACATAATGAAAATATTTTGATTATGTAAACAACAAGAAAAGATTTTTAAGTTTGTGTTTGACACATAATACCTGCCAATTTTGCTACATGAGAGTCGCAATAAGCGATTTTCTAATTTATCTCACCCACTCTTCGCTCTTCACTCTTCGCGAAGAGGCGATCAGAAAAAACGCTCATTGCAACTCTGTAAAAGCTAAATTTGCAGGTTTGATGTGTGAAACACAAACTTTACAATCTTTTCTTATTACTTACACATACAAAATATCATCATGATATCCTATTATACTATAATTTCATAAAACATTTTTTTAGTCAAAATGAATGGAAGGCACCCTGCCGGAGATTAATAGCACCAAACCTCTATTTTAAGATAGCTTAACTAAAAAATCAATTGGATTTAAGGTAGGCATTATATATTAAAAAGTAACGAAAAAGTCCCTAAAGAGCGATCCATCCCTGCCCAGACGTCTTTTCGATTGGAAGTGACGTTTTGGAGTTATGATTTTTTGAAAACCGACCGACTTTTAGTAACTGACTATGCAAAGTTTCACTACTATGCAAAGTTTCACGTAAATCAGAGATGGTCATATCGGATCGATTTGTCATTTGGCGTGGAACTGGTCTTCCAAGTCTAACAACTTGATGCTGATGCTGATAATACAAATGTATAAGCGTCATACAACTCGGAGAAATTACGTGCTTGTAATTTTGCAGTTTAGTTCTACTTTTCATAAGCTACGATGACGACCTCCATTCAATCTACACTTTCATTCATAACTAAAAACGACGACCAAGACGAGCGGATAGAGAAGGTAGTCACGGAGCAAGTGGGAACCACACTGGAAACAAGTTGTCGAAAAACGTGTCGAACAAAACATTCAAGAGTCGTTGTTTGGCTACAGTCATAAGTGGGTAACTTATGGGTGCTCGTTAAGACTCAAATGTCCAGTTCTCCACCACGCTCTCCATAGGAACTGCTAGAGTTTATTTTTTGTCTAGTTTATCTGACTTTTAATAACCTACTCCACAAGTGAGAAGAGAGACGGAAGAATGTTAGAGGAGGACACTGCTCGGAAAAAAATCCGTTCCCTAGCCGCGCACTTTTTCCTTAAGAATCGCCGCGCGGTAGATACAAGTTACAAAAGTGCTGCTTAGGTTAGTGAAATATGCCAGTGCATTAAAATTGCGCGATGCGGTTTATGAAAAGCACGGGCGCGATTGCAATTGACCTAGGGTTTTGTGATGGACGCGTGTGGATCGTTTTAGACCTGGCTAGTAGACCACACGCGAATCTTGGAGACTGTACATGGTGGAGGGTAGCTTATTCAGCATTATGTTATCCTCAATAGTTTTACAGGTATGTTGGTAATGCGATGTTAGTGATGCGGTTTAGCGTGATTTATTTCTCATTCCAACATTGATTTTGACGTAGAACTACGTCTTTGTCGACTATACTGGGGTGCAAATCAAAAAATATGTGTGGTAGAGTAGTGTTAGGTTTTGAACGCTTGTAACTTTGTCATTTATAGAGGAAATTAAAATCCAAATACGCTAATCGATAGGATATTACATTATAAACCTGCTGAAATAAATATTTTTCTGTAATAAAACTTTTGAAAAATGTACAAATTATAATTTTATCACTGTTTTCATGAAATAAGCGTTTTTCCCAAACCCAGTCATCATAATAGAGTACGACTTGGTTGTACATCGTTCTGAAAAGATATAAAACAGCACTGCTGTAACGCACCTGCTCATTAGCGCTTCGGACGGCGTAGCGCTTGGTCCTGCAGTAAGCAGAAGCAAGTAAGTGGTCAAAGGTGACTTGGGTACCGTTCAACTAACAACGGTTCATTAACTACGATGGGGGGAATGGAGGGGGCAAGAATCCCGAAAAAATGTCTACGTAGTTAATGAACAGCCCCTAATACAAAATGTGGAAAAGTTATTTATGCAAAACACCCCCACTACTTTAAAAATTTAAGATAAAGTATAATAATCAAACATGCATGACAAACATCAATTTTGCGTAGTTCTACGTCATACTGCGGTCGTGTCTAGGACACAACCCTTTTTTTTCGAAATGCACTAGTGCAAATTAATATTAGGACACTTTTTTAAGATGCTTAAAAACTAATAAAAACACGGTTTTTCCCATCAGTCCGCATCGTGCTCTCTTGCCGTGCGGATCTATTTGCTTTTTGCTGAAGGAAGTGTTACTACTACCTAAAGCTACAACAAATTTAAACAGCACTTTTCAGTGCTCAACCTGTTAAAATTTTCTACCTTGTTCAACTCTTATTCCTCTTCGATCCTTGTTTGGACCCTACCCGAGGTAATCCTTCTTGGATATCGATTTGGAAAATTCCTCTTCGATCCTTCAGATTCTTATAGTAATCTGCTTGGAAGTCGATTTGGATAAAAATTTACTGCCGCCATGGCGCCTAAACGCAAAAGAAAGGGGCAAACTCTTGACCCCCCTTCTGATGAAATTAATTTGAGTAATCAATTTGATTTGCTCACGGATGATGAGAATGATCCATCATCCAAGAAAAATTCTAGTAAACTTTCCCGGCTTAATGCCAAAAAGGAAAAGATTCCCGCTATTGTGATAACCACTTCCGATTTCCATGCTCTTCGCATGGAACTTTTGAATTTCGTGAAAGTTCAGTTTTCACTACAAATTGGACGTCGGGGTGAATGCCGTGTATTAGCTGAAACCTTGGCCGGATTTAAATGTCTTCTCAAGTATCTTACTGAGAAGTAGTACAAATTTTTTTACTTACGACACCAAAACTGAACGTGTGTTCAAGGTTTTCATGAGAGGACTGCCCAGTGGTGAATCCCTGGATCAGATCAAAGATGAACTGGCAAAATTACTTGGAGTTGTGCTACTCCAAGTAATCAAAATGAAAATTAAATCCCGTCCTGGCGATTCGCGCAACGGGATTTCTAATGATTTTTATTTAGTTCACTTCAAGTCTAGTGAACTAAACAACCTTAAGGCCTTGGGAAAAGCTAGCCTTATGCTCCATGTCCGAGTGAAGTGGGAACACTTCAGGAAGACTGGAGGAAATTTCCAAAACCTCACTCAGTGCCGTAAGTGCCAGGGATGGGGTCACGGAACTAAAAATTGCTACATGCCAGCTAAATGCATGAATTGTGGTGATTCCTCTCACGAAAAGGACGACTGTCCTGTGAAGGAAGATCCTAAGAAATTTAAATGTTCAAATTGTGGTGAAAACCACAAATCCAATTTTTGGGAATGTAAGATTCGCAAAGCGATCCTACAATCTCGTTCTAACCGACAGGTAGGAAACGCTCCACGTTTCCGACCAGGTACAAATTCCTCTGCGGTCAAGCGAGGAACAAATTCTACATTCGTACCCGTAGGTACAAATATCACCCCTGCTTCAAATGTTTCATCTGTACCTACTCCTTTCGCTGCTAACAATGTTCAGCGAGTTAATGGAGCTACCTATGCTGCTATTGCAACGGGTAGAAATCAAAATACTAACCAACGTAATTCTAACGAAAATTTTGACAATTTTGACTTAGGAAGCATTACTGCCCCTAAAATGGATTTTTTACAGAAATCATTAATTGACATGATTTCTGATATGCTTAAATCTAACTCCATGTTTGATGCTATTCAAACTGGAGTAAAATTTGCAAATAATATTGTCATGACTTTAAAATTCAGTGATGGATTTTAAAGCTTTAAATATTTTAAATTGGAATGCTCGATCTCTTAAAGATAATGAAGACGAGCTATTTAACTTTTTGAGAGTTCATAACGTGCATATTGCCGTTATAACTGAAACGTTCCTTAAACCTGACCATAAGGTTAAGAAGGACGCAAATTATTTGATTTATATAAATGATCGTCTTGATGGACCCTATGGTGCCGTTGCCATCATTATTCATAGACGAATCAAACATAAAATTCTTTCTTTATTTGAAACCAAAGTTTTTGAAACTTTGGGTGTTTCTGTTGAAACAAACTGATTCATGTCAACTTTGTAGCCAATTGGTTACCCATGCTGACTTCGGTTCTGATCACCTCCAGTAACTTTTCAAATATCTATAGTTGAAGCAAGAGCTGCCTTAATACCAAAATGCGAGGTTAAATTCGATTCAATTATAATAGACGATGATCTTCAGCTCTTGATCCGTCTTAAAAATGTCCGTAGGAGACAATTTCAAAGAACACGCGATCCTGCCATGAAAGTTATCTGGCGGGATTTTCAAAAACAAATTTAAAAGCGATTCTCTGCCCTGAGGAACAAAATTTTTGAAAATAATGTTTCTAAATTAGACCCGAGTTCCAAACCCTTTTGGAAACTCACAAAAAATTTGAAAAAACCTCAAAAGCCTATTCCAGCGCTTAAAGAAGGTGGTAAAATTTTGATCACAAATTTGGAAAAAGCTCAGAAACTTGCTAAGCAATTCGAGAGTTCCCATAATTTCAGTTTGGGTCTTACTAGTCCTATTGAGAATCAGGTTGCTCGGGATTTTCTGAATATTTTCTCTCGGGAAAATATTTTTGATAATTCCTGGACGACTGATTTGGACGAAGTAAGGTCTATAACTAAAAAGTTTCCAAATATGAAAGCTCCAGGTGATGATGGAATTTTCTATATCCTCATCAAAAAACTCCCAGAGAGTACCTTGTCTTTCTTGGTAAAATTATTTAACAGATGTTTCCATTTGGCATACTTTCCTGATAAATGGAAAAATGCAAAAGTTGTTCCAATTTCAAAGCCGGATAAAAATTCAGCTGAAGCTTCTAGCTACCGCCCAATAAGTTTGCTTTCTTCAATAAGTAAACTTTTTGAAAAGATAATTTTGAATAGAATGATGCTTCACATCAATACGATCTCATTTTTTTGCAGATGAGCAGTTTGGATTTCGCCATGGGCATTGAACTACTCATCAACTCTTAAGAGTTACCAATTTAATACGTTCAAACAAATCTGAAGGCCACTCAACTGGAGTTGCTCTTCTAGACATAGAAAAAGCATTCGACAGTGTTTGGCATGAAGGTTTGATTGCTAAATTGAAAAAGTTTAATTTTCCACTTTACATTATGAAATTAGTTCAGAATTATTTTACTGACAGAACTCTGCAGGTAAATTATCAAAATTCCAAATCTAATCGACTACCTGTTAGAGCAGGAGTTCCTCAGGGTAGGGATTTGCCTCAGGGTTGCCACAAATCTTTGTTCGCTGATGACACAGGCATTTCTGCTAAAGGAAGAAGTCTTCGTGTTATTTGCAGCAGACTTCAGAAAAGTTTAGATATTTTCTCTTCTTATTTACAAAAATGGAAGATTTCTCCCAACGCTTCCAAAACTCAACTTATAATATCTCCACATAAGCCTAGAGCTTCCTTTTTGAAACCTAGTAGTAGTCACATAGTCACTATGAACGGAGTTCCAATTTCCTCGTCAAACCAAGTGAAATATCTTGGACTAGTACTTGACCAAAAATTAACTTTTAAAGATCACATTGAGGGCATTCAAGCCAAATGTAACAAATATATAAAATGTTTGTATCCTCTTATAAACAGGAAATCCAAACTTTGCCTGACGAATAAACTTCTAATATTTAAACAAGTTTTTAGACCGGCCATGCTTTACGCTGTGCCAATATGGTCTTGTTGTTGCACTACCAGGAAAAAAGCACTTCAAAGGATTCAGAACAAAGTTCTGAAAATGATTTTGAAGTTGCCTCCCTGGTACAGTACTACCGAAGTACATAGAATTTCGAATGTTGAGACTTTAGCACAAATGTCCAACAAAATAATTAATAATTTCCGGCAAAAATCGTTGCAATCCTCAATTGCAACGATTAATTCCCTTTATACTTAGATAAGATTTAGTTTTAGTTTTTAGTTTTAAGATATCAATTGTTATACTGACATGCAGGTTTAAAAAAATCTCTTTAAAATACTGAATTGCCAAGACAGGAACAATGTAAAAACACTTAGCTATATATCATAACAATTAAGGCTGGTAAGTTACTGCAGTAACTGGAGCACCAAGGTTAAAAATGAAATGTAATTTATTTTGAATTTGGAACAAATAAAGAGTTAAAAAAAAAAGTTTTTCCCAGAAACATAATAAATCAAGAAACTTGAGACTAATCAAAACATTACTGGTTGTTAAGATAAGTAATCATGCAAGCCAGTTGAGTGCGTATTGTTACTGATTTAGGTAAGGGATAACAGCCCATAATGCACCTCTGGGGTAAAATTCCCACTTATAGAAAAACAGCGATATCTTTTCCTCAGATGCATTTTCCAGGTAACGGATTGTGTTTGTTTTCAACTAGAGGTTTCACAAATAATTCTTTATCATAAAATCATACATTGACTTACTGATTCCCTGAAAAAATAGCATGTTGTGCAAAATATGACACAGTTGTTAAAATCTTCGCCTGCAAATTAAGCTTTCAACAGCATTTATCGCTCAAAATTGAACAAATTCACTTTTCCTGTATTGTTTAGATGTTTTACATCATTAATCACGGTTTAACTCTCTATTGAGAGCTTATATCTGATGTAACATATAGGAATAATCATTCGAAATACCTCATCCCTTGCTTTATCTACTTGCAGGGGTTATGGTTTGTCTATCATGCGGTGCATTTTACCCCAATGTTATGGTGCGTTTTGGCTTGTGTTGTCGTGCGTCTTGCCCCAATATTGTGGTGCAGCGTTTTGCCCCGCTATCATTTTGGAACCAATTAATAAAATAGGGGAAAACAGTACATAACGCACCCCCGGTGTAAGACGCACTTTTTCATTTAATTTTGAGTTTTTCTTGGAATTTTTAATCCAATTGTAGGATTTATCGTGCAGGATTTTGAGTTCAGATGCTATGCTAGAAGTGCTGCTTGATGCGTTGTATACCATTCTCCCCTACTTTGAAAATCATGAAAATTCATCGTTTTGTAGTTCGAAATCACTAGATCTTCGTAGAAAACATGATAATGAACCATACACCTTTACTTTCTTCTTGATTTTAGCTTCCATACACCAGCAATTGACGATTTTGCACCATCCTACCCTAAATGCGATTAGAACCGAGCGCGATGGAGCTCGCACAGACAGCCGATGTCTGGTAAACAACGGAGATGAGTTCGAGGTGGTGAATGAACTTGGTGACGCCGGATACCAACTGCAGCAGATAAATTCGGAGACGTATTGCCGGCATTTGGGCTTACTACAGACTCCACAATACCTTGAGGTCTGGTAAAGTTCGCCTGGATGTACTGTAATCCGGGATCGACTTGAACACTGATTATCGTAAATATAGAAACACATTTCTATAAAAAAAAAACTAAATTAACAAGCTAATGGTATTAAAATTATTACTATGATGCCTCTGTCGTGCTGCTGCATGATTACTTTTAATATTAGAGGTATGGTTTATTTTTTGAAATCTCAATTTTAAATATATCGAAAAGGAGTGAAATCCCCTCAAAATGGCTTTCAAGTTCATTCCTAGTGAATGATCTTATTATATTTGGGTTCTCTGAATTTGCATCAGATGCTAACATTCTTGTGTGAAATATATTTTCAATAGGCATGCCGAAACATATGTCTTAACCGGCGCCCTAGTACAAAGTACAACACGAAAAAAAAAATAAAATCCTACTGATTTTGGAGCGTGCTCAACGCGAAACTAAACATGTTTCATGAAATTGAATACCCATGTCCAATAGACCAATACATGAAGAAAATTTTGTAGAATATCGAATTTTTTCAAGAAGTACCCTCAAGCAGAAAATTATCCACTGTTGCATTTTGTACAACACGTGAGTGCTCGTGTTACAAAAGTTGGCGCGAGTACTGAAAGGTTAAAATGCTCAGTTGAGCCTAAAAGTAGGCAATTTCATTGAAAATCACTAGAATTTAGCAATCATCCATCGAATTCATGATGTTTGAAACGTTTTTGTTATTGTATTATTTGCATTCACTGACATTTCGTTTAGTTGAAAATAGATTTCCGAGTGACCCTCGCGAACTACCACTAAGGTACGGGAAACCTTCCCACAAGATCCCCAATAAATTAACAAACATCCATCGAATTCATGATGTTTGAAACGTTTTGACGTTGGATAACGTCTTTCGGCAACATACGGGGGTACAAAATTGAAATTGGATGAGTTACGAAAAATTAAAAGATTTTGAACGATAATAACTCAACCGTCTCTCGATAGATTTACGAGATAATGGCATCAATCGATTGGAAATATTTCTAGCAATTTGCTGAATGTAAACTATTGATTTCATTCTGTAAACTATTGAAAAATGGTTAAAAGTAGTTGTTAGTAGTAGTTGCTGCAGTTCTCAGTCGGTCGTATTCACCGTCTGCTCCGCAAGGGCAACTACGCCGAGCGCGTTGGAAAAATGGCCCTTTTCAGGGCCACAACATTATCAAGAAAGAGTTTAACGATTAAATTTCTAATGCCTTTTCAACACTTGAATATCGAAAGTTGAATCTTCGCAGAGCCATAGATTCCATTTTTTTTGAATTTCTACAAAACTTATTTCAGAATCGAACTTGTCTTCACAGACTGTGTGAAGAAGAACGATGCATCATCGCGCACAACCCGTTCCGTTCCAAAATCGTCCTCATCACAACCTCCAAAACAACCATCTACTCTCTCGACATCTCGAGTGGATTTCCCGGTACATCATACCACCTAGCGCTGTTTTACTGATTGGTGATAATATTTACCCGGAGTTCACCGCACTCGTGGTTGTAGCAAAGCGCCCGTCATGCAAACCGCTCATCAAAATCGCCATCGCCATCCGGTACCCATGCTCGGCATAACCATCATTCCAAAACCACAACCAAAACGGCCCTTTTCAGGGTCACCAATAATTCGACAAAGAGTTAGTTTTGAAGACAATTTCTTTCCAGAATATCACAGTTACACTTAAATTTGGGGACTATACTGGGGTGTGGGAACGCTGGAAGGGGAGATGCTGTCTGTCTTCGAACTACCAACATCATTCCAAAGCTCCTCCAAGGCGACAGAGTAGAGCAAACCCAACAACATCAGCCCAACAAAACGGCCCTTTTCAGGGCCACCAATCTTTCGCAAAAGAGTTATTAAGGAATATTCCTAAAATATAATATACACAATTAAGTACAACACATAACAGACGTTATCCAACGCCAACCCTGCGGTCGTATCTAGTATACAACCCTTCCAATTTTTTGTGGTTATTCTCTGATATATGACCCAGTCTTGTACGTAGCCGTTTTTAATTTGGTTGAAAAATAAAAATTTGGCGACGTTTTGAAAAAAAAACAGTCCGTACCCTAAAATTGGAGATAAAAGCTTGCACCAAAAATCCATTTTTGATTCTTTTGCAATTCGGCGACGTACAAGACTAGAAAAAAAGTACTTAACTCGAAAATTCAATCGCCGTTTAAATCGAATGAGCCATTTCTAAAATACAGCGCCCGCCAATTTTGTAAACATCGTTTAGAGATAATCGCGGCAGCAGTTGGAACTACTAAGACACGCCGTTTCGCCGGTAACGGGCGGGTACTCCGAGCGCTCACCTGAGCGCGCTTGGAGCGTCTGGACACGAGTCTACTAATCGGTCTATAACTTTGGAACGATGTCACTTGCGGACTTGCGGTCGAGTCTATGTCAAAGTAGACTTTTCAAAATATTTTTCAGGTCAAGAAAAAAGATTTTTTGAAATTTCCAGAGTGGACTACCCCTTTAAAGCCATCTTCCATTTCATTCGAAATACAACAATCTATCGTTCACTCCTGGATGGCGTTTTTCCGGATTCCTGGAAGTTTGCATCAATTACACCGATCTTCAAGTCAGGTAACATTCACAACGTGGAAAACTACTGACCTACTGACTGTCTGCATGGCAAGTTATATCCAGCTATGCAATCTATAATCTCGGAGTTCCAGCATGGATTCATGTAAAGCACTCTACGATCTCCAACTTGATGTCCTATACCAACATTCTTATTGGTAGCATAGAAAAGCATCATCAGCATATAGGGTTGCCAGCCCGCTGGGTACGTGAAACTTAGGTTTTCTGTCTAGATAGATACTCGGGGGTTGGACCGATCACACTGGCTTAGGTGGATAGAAGAATCAGAAAACGGATTTATGATAAGAATAGAAATCGACAAAGAACAAAACGAAGACCATCCGGCCCTGACGAATCCCGACCCATGTGTGCTGATGGGTGCGATATCCTACGCAGGTGTGAAAGCTGTCTTCCTGCACATTCGATTGCCGTCAATGGATGGCAATCGATGTTCGTCGGTGATTGCGGCACTAGATTACGGAACAGAGTCCTAGGTTAATTAAAGGAACGAAGAAGACCCTGATGAAAACTATGTTCAAGAAATAGATCACTCCCATTTAGATTGTATTTACAAATCTGAAGTTTGCTCCAAAATGGAAGAATATGCGGTATACTATTGGATTTTCGCACTATTGAGGGTTGCAGTTAGCAATTCAAAATATGCGTTCAATCAATTATCTAAAAAATGGTACATGATTTAAAAATAAAGACCTAAAATTATGTTTCATTTATTATCATCCAAATTTAATTATTACAATTCATCAATTTTAAAACTGAAGTAATTATCTGAATGAACTCAATTTTCTTAAGTAGGACTACGTCTTTCTTTATTTCTTTACTATACTGGGAGTCACATAACGAAATCGGGAATGTGGCATGTAAAGGAAATAAGAGATTTCAAATGCATATTTCTCGAAACCTTTAAAAGGAAAAAGTACAAGGGACAGCCCTATGGGGTTGTACGCAATGGTGACTATGGTAGGACTACGTGGTCTTACGTGTTTCCTCTATTTATACTCTTCAGTATGACGCGCGACTCACGAAGAACTACTGTTTCCGATCAACAGCGGTGCGGCTTCTTACTCCTTCTATGGATGCTCAATGTGAGGTGCAGCTCGTTATTTGCAGGCAGCCTTTCGTTGTGTACTGGAGAATACCACCGCTCACCATGCGGTGATTGAATAAACACCGTTTGGTGAGACGGGTGGAATTCAACTTTGAAATCTGTGTTAGGGAAATCGCTTTTCGCAGGGAATCGGTGGTAATTTTAATTATCATAGTAACAGTTGCACATTCGTGTAATATTCAATATTGACATTTTGAAAAATGATAGTCTTACATTTCACACATGCGTAGACATATTTCTGAGGGATTGGTGATAAAATTATTGAAATTGGTCCAGGGACAGCTAAGTTATTACCGTTTAAAATCTTTCATAATTTTGTTACAAGATCCATTTTCGGTTTTCATTAAGTGTACCCCCATATAGAAATCACAGACGTAGTCCTACGTCAAAAAAAAAATTAAAGGGTTGTGTCCTAGACACGACCGCAGTATGACGTAGAACCACACAAAATTGATGTTTGATTTTCAAGTATTTCAATGTTTCGGTTATGGTTGACTCAAAACAATTTACACATTTTTCTTGACAAATATCCATGTGAAATTCCACATGATTTTCATTTGACCACACACAAACAGAATCCACTCAGAAGTACACACAAAGATGAATACTAAGATGAAACTGTCGGAAGAAAAACTTTCTATTTTAGTGTCCTCTTTCACGGTCCCTTTCATCCAATGAATACCCCCCGTATTCAAGGTAATTTTGTGGTTTTGTTGTCTCTTTGGTAGAGATGAAATCGCGCCTAACTTTTCAAAATGTCCTATCTAACATTTCACTCTTTTCGAGAAAAACGAGGTTGAAAATTGACAAAATCTTTTTTGATACTATTTTAAACCAAATCAACTTTTGACATTTTTAAGACCTTTAATAGTAAAATGCGACAGTAAAATTGAAATTGAAATTATAATCTACCCGTTTCATACATTTTTTTTCTATGAAAACGTGAAAAATGTTACATAGGACATTTTGCTCTTGTCAGGTGTACATTGGACATGTTATATAGGACGTTTTGTTATAATCACAGTTACATAGGTCATTTATGTTTTCAACATTATTTGTTTGTTCTTAAGCATTATGAGTGTATAATTTATGTTATACGAGTTAAACCAACAATATGAGTATTGGACAATGCATCAACTTTTATATTACGATATATCGCAACACTGCCCACAGATTGTTTTGGTCGATCGTTGGTGGTCGCGTGAGCTGCTTTTTATTTGATAACAGTGTTATTTTAGGGGCTGTTCACTAACTACGTAGATAGCTTTTCGGTATGCTTGACCCCCCCCCCCCTACCCATGCGTAGACAATTTTCAATATAAAAATTTTAAAATTTGTATGGGCCGTGGATAATTGTCATTGATAATTGGTTAGGAGAGGTTGTTGAGGGGTGGGGTGATTGTTGTGAAGGAGGAGGGAGATAGGTTGTTGTGAAAGGAGGAGGGGGTTTACAACATTACATTTCCTCATTGTGGTCACGCTGTGATCCACCTTTAGCCGCTGATTTGGTCCTGCTTACTGCAGGACCAAGTATCACGCCGTCCGAAGCGAAAATAAGCAAAAGCATGACACCAGCGCTGTTTTATATCTTTTCCGGTTCAGAACCTGATAGGATTTCCCGCAGTTTTTTATGAATGGGGCGGAGCTGAAAGTTTCTTTTGTGCAGAATATGTAAAATAGGATGGACTTTGGATGTTAATATAATTGCATATATAGAGGCACCAGATATGTTTTACAGTCAGTTGTTGGTAATTCATCGAGTGTATGTCTCCTATAAAGCAATATTTTTGTTGAAAATGTTGGCTCTGCACGTAAAAAAATAATTGTTTATACATTATTAGGGCTTGCTTAAAATTTATTTCCCGAAAAAAAAAATGATCGTCAAAGTCCATGTCTCTTTCGGGTTATTGTTGAGGAGGAGGGGGAGGGGGTTGTTATGCGGGAGGGGGTTTTACATGCACGTTTTTTCAAGTCTCATCCCTCATTGTGGTGGACACGCCGTGATCCACCTTTAGCCGCTGACCGAGTCCTGCTTGATGCAGCAGAATGATGTGCAACCAAGTGGTATTCGTTTGTGATGACTGGGTTTGGGAAAAAGGCTTATTTCATGAAATCAGTGATAAAATTATCATTTGTACATTTTCAATAGTTTAATTACAGAAAAATTGGAAAAATATTTATTTCAACAGGTTCGTAATGGAATATCCTATCGATTGGCGTATTTAGATTTTAATTTCATCTATAAATGACAAAGTTACAAGCGTTCAAAACCTAACACTCCTTCACCACACATATTTTTTGATTTGCACCCCAGTATAGTCGACAAAGACGTAGTTCTACGTCAAAAAAAGAGCGGTGAAAGGCAAAAATCTATTATCTCTCGCATGGTCATTACTTTTCAGCCCATGCAAACATCAAACTCTCACTGTACATGCTTAAACGACGGTATGCATTTCGGCGAATTGATCGAAACTCAGAAGAGAGTCGTAATGAGGGGAGGCGAAGAGTCCTAGAATTTGTGACAGTATGGAAAGGTAGAGTCTAGAAATCTCGCATTTAAGAGTGCCTGATACTGGAAAACGTAGCAGTAGTAATAAAAGTTCCCGAACGAGGTGTATGAAACAGTTCAGCAAACGAATCCGAAAGAGAACTCCGATTTCGCTCTTTCAACCTATTTCACAAAAAATCGAGAAACCTCAGCTAGCGCAGGTAGGGTAGGATGGTGCAAAACGCACCGTTTAAGCAAAATCGTCAATGGCTGGCGAATGGAAGCTAAAATCAAGAAGAAAGTAATGGCGTTTGGTTCATTACCATGTTTTCTACAAAGATCGAGTGATTTAGAACTACAAATGGATGATTTTCCATGACTTTCAAGGTGTTTTTTAAATTGCTTCCAAAATGATAGCGGGGCAAAACGCCTGATTCATGATGCAATATGCACCACAACATTGGGACAAGACGCACGACAACAATGGCCAAAACGCACATTGGGGTAAAATGCACCCCATGGTAAACAAACCATAACCCCTGCAAGTCGATAATGCAAAGGGATGCGGTATTTCAAATGATTATTTCTTTATGTTACATCAGAAATAAGGTCTCAAAATCTCAATAGAATGTTAAACTGTGATTCATCAAGTAAAATATCTAAAAAATATACGAAACGTAAATTTTTTATTTTTTTTTTGTGATACATGATGATAAAAGCTTAATTTACAGTTGATGATTTTAACAACTGTGTCCTGTTTTGCACAAAATGCAATTTTTTTAAGGAATCAGTAGGTCAATACATGATTTTATGATCAAGAATTATTTGTTAAACCTACAGTTGAAAACAATCACAAACCGTTACCCGGAAAATGCATCTGAGGAAAAGTTATCGCTGTTTTTCTATAAGTGGGCATTTTACCCCAGGGGTGCATTATGGGCTGTTCTCCCTTACTTGTCTCCTATGTCATGTTTCGTCGCGGAGTAGAATGAAATTATCTCGCTTAATTTCTGCCACCCCACTGATGTTTTTCTTTTTCTAGATAAGGCGTTATGCTTTATGCATTATGATATTTAGGTTGCATACATGTCGGAGCTACCCGTACATACATTTAGGATGCATTTAATACACATTTATAAGGGTTTCACTTTCCGTAGCTCTTGTTTTACGTTACTCATAACAGCAATTCAAACTTCAATGGCTCACGAGTTATCAATAAAAAAGTTCACGAGTCATAGTTCGCGATCTATTTCATCACATATCGATAGCAAAAAGTTGTGCAAGGAAGCTAGAGCAAATAATTTCGTTTAACATACGCTCACCGAAACTAAAACCGGCTCCATCTTGTACTGTAATCATGGGTGCCACAAGGGTTGAGTGGTCTGCCGAAGTTGCCTATCTCGGGATGTCGTTCGATGAAAAACTCCTCTTCCGTTCACATGTAGAGAAAACAGTAGTCAAGTGTCTGCCTTGGTTAGATGTCTGTATCCGCTGATTAGCAGCAGATCCCGCCTCTCAAAGGTGAACAAACTGGCTGTCTACAAACAAATCATAGCACCTACGATCCTCTACGCACCTCCGGTGTGGGAATCATGTGCACAGACTCACAGGAACAGAATTCAGATCGCTCAGAATAGATATTCTTGATCGTCCTTTTGACACTAGAATAACAAATTTACACGAAGAGGCTTACATTGCCAAAATAGATTCCAGAATTAACACTTAATTTGCACAAAAATGTATTTTATCAGAACATGCTTTGATAAGCAATTTGTATATAGTAGATTAGATGTATATAGTAGTTGTAGGTTAGTTGTAGTTGTAAATAGTAGTTATAAGTAGTTTCCTTTTTCAATTTAAAACAAACCAATCCCACCAAGGTGGTCATTCTCTAAAACAGGCCTGATAGGACTAGGAACTGTAATTAATAATTAAAATGTCAAATGTACTAAAGTTGAAAAGACGCATCTGTGTCACTTGAAAATTCATACACAAGAAATAAAGATCATTTAAAGTCAAAAAAATAACATACGCTCAATCTCAAACAAGATAGTTCGCTCGGGTTTCGCTTTTCACAATTGCCATCGTAGCGGTGCCGGTGGTGTAGTGGTAAGCGTGATGACCTCTCACCCAAGCAGGCCTGGGTTCTGAGGCATAACATCTCTGATCACGCCTTCTTCGCAAGGGAAGTAAAGCCGTTGGTCCCCGGTTCATACGTTGATGGGTCGATAGGTAGGGTGCTCAGCACGGAAAACAAGATCGACGGAAAACAAAAAACTAACGGTCCTGCGTCAAGCTTCCGTTCGTGCCTTAAAGGCACAGACCCTTCTACTTTTTCTTGATATTTATCTTTCTTAGTACCTATACATTTGCTGGATTATTGATACTCATGGTACCATATTTTACTTTAGAAAACTGAAGAAGAAATGGCTGATATCCGGAAGAGAGCGACCCTGAATGAAAAAGAATATTTCATGTCGAAAAGAATAGATACCTGGCACGTATCTGACATCGTAAAGACGCGAAGCGACAGGGATTTTTATAAAAAAAAATCCCATTGGTTGACTCACTGGCGTCAAATCCGGACTACCTTCTAAAGAACCAATCATGGAATGACCAAAACCTTCAATGGTTGGAGACAAAGGTAGGTCTTTCAGCCGGTAGGAATAATCATAAATCCCAATAAACCGTATCGGTGTTGCTCACCAGATGGTTCGTGATAATTATTCAAAGTTAAGTTTGCTACAATGATTTTAACAAAATCGCTGTTCAAAGGTGTAACTGATGACGGGGCGTTAAAGCATATATAGAGCACCTCCGTTTGAGGAAATTTCGGTCCATCAAGGAAGTTGCAGAGCGCGATAAATTGTTTCCCTTGAAGCTAAAGGATGGGAAATACGAAATTGTTAAGTATATGAGAGTGCCCAGAGAATAGGCCGAATTTCTGACAGGAGAATCTCTCACCCAGAATTTCTCACCACCAACATTTTTGAATAGGCGCAATACGAAGAGAAATATTTTGACGTAGGACTACGTCTGTGATTTCTATATGGGGGTATACTTTGTGAAAACCGAAAATGGACCATGTAACGAAATTATGAAAGATTTTGAGCGTTAATAACTCAGCTGCCCCTGGACCAATTTCAATAATTTCATCACCAATCGATCAGAAATATTTCCACAATGTTTCCGACAGTTGATTTTCAACAAGAAACTATTGAAAAAGTGGTAAAAGTCAAGCATTGTCCAAAAGCGTCGAAATAACTAACGAATCCACCAATTACGTACATGAATATGCTGCATCCCCAACACAGGCATCAGAGTTAAATTTCTGAACATGTACCAACTAAAATTCATATCAAAAAGCTCTTTTCAGGGCAATCATTTTCACACTAAAGAGTATGAACAGAGAGAACCCCGCTCAAATTCCTATTCCTACACAAAACACAAGCTCTTGCAGCAGTTAACAAATAACATTTATTATATAAGACCACGTAGTCCTACGTCGCCATTGCGTACAACCCTATAGGGCTGTCTCTTGTAGTTTTTTGAGAAAATCTTCTCCAACTAATATTTCCCGAACCCTTTTTCTTCGACCACACGGCGAATGATCGACCCAAATTTGAGTTTAGTTTATTCATAGTCGCCAAAAGTGCAGGAACTCGACCATGAGTAATTTGCCTCATGGTTTCCTGTGGAAAACCTCAAAAATCTGCTGGAAAATGAGAAAATAGACAAAAATTTTATGAAGTCTAGGAGTCGCACCAATAGACGAGTGAATTTAACCTTAACTTCTCTCATATTCCTGATGTTTTTCCAGAAAAAAACCTGGGAAAACATGAAGCAAATTCACTCATCGCTAAGTTCCTACGCTATGTGGGATTTGCCGTTCACCCATTAAACAAATAGTACCCTCCACTATTGGTACGATTTAATATTGGTATCCAAGAGAAGTTTTAGTGACAACGTCTTTCTCAACTGACTTGTAGCTCTAGTGATGTTTATCTATATACGCTGAATTCTGTCTGCTAAAGCTTCTACCGCTTCGTGCTTTATGCGCACACACACACTACGCTACTAGCTGTTTGGTCTCTGATATCGTCTCTGAGCGTTCGTCGCAAGCTGTCAAAGCTGCGAACCCGATTAAACATAAATTTAATTGTAATGCATCCCCTCAATTCCTGTCAAACTGAACAAAAAAATTTACTTGCGAACAAAAGAGCTTTTGCGAACATATCTGCCAACTGATTTTCACTTGCCAGATATTCGAGCTTCACTTATTTTTCCCTTCACCAGCTCTCTTAAGAACATGTATTTTACGTCGATGTGTTTCGTCCGTTGGTGTTCCTATGGTTTCTCAGCGATCCTAATACAGGGTATGTTGTCCTCGTAAACTGTGAATGGAACAGAATCTATTCCTATCTCACGCAACAAACGAGCTAACCACATCCATTCTTTAGTTGCATGGCAAAGAGATACAAACTAACGATTTGCTTTCGCTTACTGCTTCACGATACTGCATTTCCGTAGACCGTAAACAAGTTGCCTGAGTTCGACTTCCCTTCTTCAGCCTTATCTCGCAAATATACCATACGTGCCTTCAAGGAACTAGAAAATATCACAGGATTCTTTTCAAGCCGACCCAATGCTCGTCTCCCGGGGAACTCTGAAATTGTCTTAAAATGTTAGTTGTTTCACTATATCCGGCCTTGAAACAAGAGCCAAATATTCCAACATCCCAACAAACTGTTTAAAAAGTTCTTCAGTCAGTTTTGACGACTTTTGACGTAGGACTACGTCTTTCGGGAAGATGGCGGTACACTTTATGAAAACCGAAAAATGAAATTATGAAAGATTTTGAACGTTAATAACTTAGCTGCCCATGGACCAATTTTAATAATTTTATCACCAATCGGTCAGAACCATTTCTACACATCGATAACAATGCTTTTGACTGTTGATTTTATAAAACCTATTGAAAAAATGGTAAATTTCAAGCATTGTCCAAAAGCTTCGAAATAACTAACAAATCCACCAATTACGTACATGCACATATTGCTTCCCCAACACAGTCATCAGATAATGGTTCCTAGATGAAACAAGTCTAAGTGACAACTTCATATCTTTGGGCGTGTACGAATAGGGAGGATGCAATTGCGGAACATTTTGTTGCCAATTCAGAACCACACGCCCCCAACGACCGCTGTTTTAAAGTGAAAGTGAAGCATTTTGAACATTGTTTACAACAGCGGCGCCGGTGGTGTAGTGGTAAGCGTGATTACCTCTCACCCCAGCAGGCCTGGGTTCAATCCCAGTCGGCGCCGCCGGGATGTTCTGAGGCATAACATCTCTGATCACGCCTTCCTTCGGATGGGAAGTAAAGCCGTTGGTCCCCGGTTCATGAGTTGATGGGTCGATAGGTAGGGTCCAGGTGTGGGAGCTGCCTCCCTGGCGTCGGTAGCATCGGTGCTCAGCACGGAAAACAAGATCGACGGAAAACAAACCAAAGGAAAAAAAAAAAAAACATTGTTTACAAACACTTTCCTAAGCAAACGCCACGCGATTTTTTTTTTTCGAAGCGCCATCTACCAGCAAAATTTTGAAGCTTGTGAGCTTTTGTTGAGCTCGTGGTGAAACTGTTCAAACATTTTGGCGCATTGTTATCGCCTGGATGCTACCGTTGTATTGCATATTCGCCGTCAAGCTTACCTGCTCTGTTGTTGCATACTACTCTAGGCGCATTACTTTATACTGTGTAGTAGCGCTGCTTTGGCAATCGCATCAAATCCTGAGAATTACTTCAATCCTGAAAATGACTCCTACTTGCCACTCCTGTGCTACTGATGTCATTGACGATTCCATTTCATGCAGCGGCTTCTGCAAGGCGGAATTTCACCTCAAATGCGTCAATATCACTTCAGCTGTTAACGATGAGATGAAAATGAACTCGCAATTGTTCTGGATGTGCAGGTCGTGTACCAAATTAATGGATGACATTCGTTTCCGCAATTCCATTCGAGGCGCTTATGAGGCTGGGCAAGAAAATGTCCTTGGCGATGATAATGAGATCGTTCAAAGAATTAAGTCGGAAATCATGAATGAACTCAAAAGTGAACTTCGTCTGAACTTAACCGCTTTGATCAATTCCAGCGCACTTACACCAAAATCATCAACTCGTAATACGAATGCCACTGGGTCTTTGCGAAGCCGACGATTGTCATATGGGGGTCACATTTAAAAAATCAAAATTCAGACATGTAACGAAAAATCCCAAACACGGACGCACCGATAGAGCGCTAATCGAGCAAACGGCACAATGCGCATGCTCACATGAGCGAGCTCAATGCTCGGTTCGCTCATAATTTCACCAATGAAAGGAAGGGAGGAGAAAAGCAGCGATAATAAAAACGCTTGCCAAATCGTTTGCTTTGTCGATTGCTTTCAAGCTACGGACACGACGTATGAGTGGAACAGCACGCAGTGCTCCAATACGAAGATGACACGACAACGAAAGCACCCACAACGACCGGAGGAAAGGCTTCCCGTAATAGGCAGCATGACTAGGCCACCGTCATCCGGTCGGCATCGACTTGCACTGGTGTGGAAACCATATAAAAAACAACCGGTCCTTTTCAGGGCCACCAAATCAAACACGGAA
This sequence comes from Ochlerotatus camptorhynchus, assembly GCF_037179485.1. Lineage (NCBI taxonomy): Eukaryota > Metazoa > Arthropoda > Insecta > Diptera > Culicidae > Ochlerotatus > Ochlerotatus camptorhynchus. The sequence goes on from NW_027041025.1 coordinate 662,043, forward strand.
AGAGTTATGAACATATTTGTTCCGTTCACTAGCGGTCCTACGTCAAGCTTCCGTTCGTGCCCCTAGGCACAAACCCTTCTACTTTTTGGAACCCTTCTCGAACGCCAAATGCCAAGTTATCCCCCAGCATGGAGTCACTCAATTACCCGGATCACCAAGATAACACCATGACATAATAAGTGACAAATCCCATCGCTGCACAGAACTCGTCAACCAACCTGTTCCTGAATGGCCGGTTTCGTTACTTCCATCTTCTTTGACACATGTTTCACTTGTCTCTACCGAACTTCATCCAAACTCTTTGCCAGCAAATTCCATTTAGCTTTTCATATCAGCCACAGTTAGGCAGCTATACACTGGGACGCACCGAAGTTGGCCTCATGGAAGCCCTTGTACTTCCCACCGCAGTCGAGCCATTCCAGCCAGCGCTCAGCAGTCGTCCCGGCCCTGCGTGTGGGAGTAGTGCAGGGGTCTTCCAACTCGACAGCATAGGCAAGTCAACTTCTGTTATCGATTCAACGACTCCTGATCCGCTCATTGCTTCCAGCCAGTTGCAAGTTGCTCAGATTCTAGGACGTATTGAAACTATACCTGCTCCTTCAGACTTGCTGCTGTATTATCAGAACGTCGGTGGTATCAACTTTGATGTCGACGATTTTCGCGTAGCTACCTCGGATCTTTGCTACGACATCATTATTCTCACGGAGACATGGTTGGATTCACGCACGCTCTCTCGTCAGGTGCTCGGCGACGATTATGAAGTTTTCCGTTGCGATAGGAATGCTGCTAATAGTCGGAAAGTTAAAGGTGGAGGTGTTTTGTGGCTATAAATGGTAGGTTTAGAACGAGGTTACTAGAAAATAATGCTTGGACATGCTTAGAGCAGGTGTGGACGTCGATTAAACTGGGCGATCGTACCTTGTTTCTCTGTGCGGTTTACTTTCCACCCGACCGTATACGGGACCGTGACCTCATCAAAACCCATTGCCAATCGGTTTTCTCTGTTCTGGATACCGCCAAAGCAACCGATGAAGTTATTGTGTTTGGTGACTTCAATCTCCCGGGGATTTCATGGAAAAAAAACTCGCAACGGTTTCCTCTATCCTGACATGGATCACTCTGCCATTCATTCCTACGCTTCGCTCCTTCTGGACAATTACAGCTCAGCCACTCTTTCTCAAATCAACCAGAACAACCGCAGTTTGGATCTTTTTTTGTAAGCGCCCAGAACATGGCTCCTTTCTTATGTGAGGCGCCCACTCCTCTGGTGAGACTGGTTCATCACCACCCGCCGCTACTGGTGACGTGAAGTACTAAGCTGATGCATGATTTTAATATTTCACCTGCCACCGTTTTCTACGCTTTTCGCAACCCCGACCATGGTAGTATCGCCGAGTTACTCTCCAATTTAGATTGGGATGACTTATTGGATACCGTTAACATTGAGTACGCCGCTCAAACTATTTCAAATGTCTTGGCATATATCATTTAAAGACACATTCCGAAAAAGAATCATCATCATACGATCCATCCACCATGGCATACGAGCGAATTTCGTCGACTGAAATCCAGAAAGAGAGCCGCTCTTAAGAAGTTCACCAAGCACCGCACACTATCCCTTCAACGTCACTATGTCAGGATCAATCACGCATACAAACGAGCTGCGAAACGGTGCTTTCTTCAGTATCGACGTGGACTGCAGATAAAGCTTAAGTCACGTCCCAAGCAGTTTTGGAAGTTTGTCAACGAACAACGCCATGAAGCTGGTCTGCCGTCGTCTATGACACATAATGGTAACGTGGCCTCATCTACGCAAGATATCTGTCACCTGTTCTCTGAAAAATTTGCTAGTGTCTTCACGGACGAGAGACTGAGTGACGACCATGCCCGACTGGCTGCCAGTTACGTACCACTCTCTGGCCAAACCATGAGCAGAATTGACATCAATCCCGAGATGTATCGTATCGCTGAGTGCCCAGAGTTCAAGAAGCTGAATATAGACGAACGGTGGAAGGTAATGCGGCAGAAGGGATTGTGTCGGCTATGCTTAGTTCCTCATAGATCATGGCCATGTCGCTCCAAACAAGAGTGTGGAGTCGGAGACTGTCACATGCGTCACCATCCTCTGCTGCACTCGAGGAAACGAGACTCAACTACACCATCACCATCAACATCTACCAACAGAAACGTCGCGCACCAGCATCATCACTCCCTAACTTCATCTGCGTTGCTGCGCTATATTCCCGTGACACTGTACGGAAACGGGAAGAGCGTGGACGTGTACGCGTTCCTCGACGACGGATCCTCGTCAACCATGTTGGAGCGGAAGTGGCGAACGTGCTAGGAGTAAAAGGGCCCAATGAACCGTTGTGTCTGTGCTGGACGGGTAATGTGAAAAGAACCGAGAATGGATCGTAACGTATTAAGATAACCATATCAGGACGGAGCGAGGAGAAGAGTTTCCCGTTGAGGGCAAGGACGGTAGAACAGTTGAAGCTACCTAGACAGATTATGCTCAATCATCTGTTCAGCAAGCAACATTGGTGTTTACGGCGTGTAGAATAGAGGATAAAAATCATGGCTACTATGTCACACTGCAGAATACAGTGTTGCCCACAATACAGTTGCTTAATCTTGCCATTAGATTATCAATCTCTTAAACAATTAATAACTATTTATTTTGACGTTTGGCTGAATAACGATCTTCTGCAAAGTTGTAGCTGATAAAAATTCTCATACGAATAACATTAGAATTTTTTAACAGTACGCTATGTAAATAGGCTAGAAGACAATCAACAAAAAGTTTTGTTTTCCCATAGTAATTTCCATATAAATTTCAAATGGTTTGTGCCAAGTCAGTTTCTTATCAAATGAGTTTAAACTATCGGAGGCTAATCAGGACCCGATTTGAAACCATTTGAACACTATGGAGCAAAAATTTCAAATTTTGCATCAGTCTAATACATATGCCTTGTTGCATGCAAAAGTTTATGAAATTCGATTCACTCTGTTCGCAAATTACAAATGCGTGATGAAAATGTGTCGTTGCAAGAGCTTCAAATTCCTTAAATTTCTGAATGACATCACTTTTATGTGTGGTCAAATAAATAACTACAAAGTAAGTAAAATCGTCAATTAAACCCACAAAATATTTGAACCCATCTCTTCCGGCAACTGACCACAAACATCCGAGTGAATAATCTCAAGTGGCTTCGAAGAACGCCTTTCACAATTTGTGATAAAAAGCTTCCTTGTTTACCAACTAAGCAGAACTGGCATGGAGTTGTATTCTCAACAAACGTTAATGGTTGTGAATCCAACCCTTTAACGATGTTCTCAAATATCAGCCTTTTTAGATTTGAACTACCCAAATAACCCAACCGTTATGCCAAAGGCACAACTTACCTGTTCCTTTTCCAACGAGCGCTTGTTCATTTTTCTCAAGGATAACGTCCAGCTGGTAAAGAGAGATGAACTAGCCTTCGGCTAAAAATCTCTTAAATAAATATTTAAACAAAAAAAAGTCCAGCTGGTAAAGACCATACGACCTAGAACCTTCAGCAATCAACCTACCTTCCCATTTTTAAATTTATTTACTAGTCAAATTGCTTTTTGACGTAATCACCTTCCGATCAAAATAGTTTTCGATGTTACTTAAGTCACCCGATTTCTATGGAGATGCCGTTTGCCTTAAGTAACAGCGTCTGAGAAACCCGTGAAAAGTGTACGTTCGTCGTTTCGCTTTCTCATTATTATAGTGAATAAATCGAACTGTTTGTTGCTAAGATGATTTCGGTGGTCCTTAAATGATGAATGGGCTGCACGTAAGGAGACGTAATTGATAATTCTCTCGAATATCCTGGTAAATACACTTTGACTTAAGTAACAATAGGGGCCACCAAACGACGTTTGACTCAATAACCAGTATTTTTTAGCATGAAAGCTTGCGATTTGCATTTGTATGATTAAAACCCTGCTAAATATGTTAAACATTGCTATCACTATGAGATTATATGTGTTTAATTGAAAATAGGAATAACTTTTCGGTCATCAAAACAAAACTTTATTTTTCTCAGATGGTGCGAATGTTACTTACGACATAATGAAAATTTGCTCTTGATATGGTATCCGCATTAACCGTGCAATCGAAAGAAGTTGAGATTGTAGTATTCGCGATTACCGTTTAACGGAAAACAACGAAGCGAACTCGAGTCTGATCAGTCCGATCGGGTGATTTGTCACCGTTCGATAGGTGCAAAGAAAGCGAAATAAAATGTGAAACAGCACTATCATACTGAACTCCAAACGGTGTAGTACTCTTTTATTCAAGTATACTTTTAAATCACAGTACTATTTGCCTCAACATAATTCGATAGTGAATATATAAAAGTGGCGACAGGTGATAAAGTGGTATCGACGACGGCTACGTGGTTTAGCGGAACCGGTGAAAACTTGGCGGCGTACTGACTTTTCGGTGGGAAACAAAATTACGCAAGCTCATCGTACAGTGCTTAGCAGTGGATGCAAGATTACTCGCGGCTTCTCGTTTTGATTGCTAAAACCCAAGCGCAGAAGATAAACCAAACCACAGGCGGGTCGGAAATTGACAGATGCGACGGTCTCGGTGGCATTTTGGAACTAAATTCGACGAGTCGAGGTCAAATTGCTGTTTGGTGCTGTAAGTGAATATTGGTTGATGGTAGTTTCCATTTTGACGAGATTGAAACGGAAAGCAGTTTTTTTTTGCTTTTAGAGGTGCCATTTTGGACGCTAGGCGATTATTTTTGTTGTTTCATTGTTTGTCTTTCAGCAAAATAATAGCTTAGGAAAGAGAAAAGAAAGAGTGGAAAAACAACAGAGTATATGCTATTCTTTTATTAAGAGAGTTTTTTCTTCTATTCCTTTGATTTCAATAGCCATTGTGGGAAAAGTGCCATTTTCTGCATTGATAGACTCCATTTCTGCCTCTCTACATTGGAAAAAGGACAACAATTTTCGTCCACTGACGTTTTGTGAGGTTATCAAAGGGCATTGCCACAACTAGAACAATCCCCTATTGTCGGCAAAGGCTGAAGCTTATTTCTGGTGAGTCTGCACCCGATTATTACTAGTTTGGAACCAATAAGCATTACAATTCGCACGTTTCAAATTGTTATGTATTGATTTTATTTGAACATGGCTCAGTCCAACATCACGACTACCTTGGAACCTTATCGTAAGGGTAGTTCATTCAGTGAATGGGTTGATAGATTACGATTCTTTTTCAACATGAATAAAGTTGCTGATGAAGCAAAACGGGACCACTTCACCCTAAGTGGTCCGTTTATTTTCAGTCAACTCAAATTATTGTATCCCAATACTGATTTGGCCCAGGTTGATTACACCGAAATGGTTAATAAATTGAAGGCAAGGTTGGACAAGACGGAGTCTGATATAGTGCAAACGTCTTAAATTCAATGTGAGGGTACAGCAGCCGGATGAGTCTTTGGAGGATTTCGTGCTTTCAAGCTGTTAAGCTTCAGGCTGAATTTTGTAATTTTGAAAATTTCAAAGAAATGGCGATCAGGGATCGAATTGTTGCTGGGATTCGTGACAAAGCCCTTCAGCAATGACTTTTAAACGAAGAAAAGCTCACTTTAGGATGTGCTGAAAAATTGGTAGCTACTTGGGAAATTGCTAGAAACGCCAAAAATATGGATTGCAAAATTGGTTTGGAACAAATTGCTTCGATGAAAGCGATGGGTACTCCTGGATCTAGGTTGCAAAGTTTAGCGGCTACTTTTGAGATGGCTAGAGCAAACAATAATGGCGGAGTTGAGCATGGAAGGAATTCAGTGAAGAGTAGGTTGGGTTACTTACCGTACCAGAAGGAGCAATGGCGGAACAGGCAATGGCGGAGCAGGCAGCAAAACAGTAGGCAGTTGCAAAACCGAGGACCAGCGAATCCAAACACATAAAGGAACCAACGATACAGACAAAACGGTTGCTACGACTACCATGACAAACTCGCTCTGTAACATAGCTCGATCCGAGTGGTAGAAGGATAATGATATATTGCTTGCCTGCTTTGTTGCAATATACACGGATGAGGACATAGCTTGATATAAATCGAGAAAAGACATAACAAAAAAATTCCCATTAACACACGTGTATCATGTTCGGCTTTACTTCGTGAAGCAGCTTGCCAACAATTTGCTCGTTTCCTTCTACCACCCCAAGTGAGTTGTGTCGCACGGGCTGCTTGTCATGAAAAAGAAGGAAGAAGATTATATCATTATTGCTTTGCACTTCTGACATAGCGCAGGTTCGTTGATCGCTTGTCATTTTGTCATTTGGAGATGTTTTTGATTCCTTGCCGAGGACAGACCAGCGATGAAGGAGGTCGCCCGTGGAACCGTCCGGATTATTCACAGATGACATGTGATTTTTGCGGAATAAAAGGACACATTAAGCGGAAGTGTTTCAAGCTCAAAAATATGCAGCGCGATGCAGTGAACATGGTAAATTCCAACGCTTCGGGTTCCAATCAGGAAGACTATTTGAGCAATCTTGTCAACAGGATGCGAACCGATTCGGATAGCGAGCATGAAGTAGAGGATTCGAATTGGAAGCGGCGTGGAAACCATGGCCCATCGAGGGCAACTTCGCTTGAATAAGGAGCAGAACCAGTTCCAAAACCCGATCATTAGGTGGGACCAGCAACAGCTGCAACCGGAACGGAGAGCCAATAGTGAGGAATTTAAGGGCTTTTCCGAGGATGAGCTTAAGCGAGGAAGAAAACGAAAAATCGATGTCGAAAATTCGACGAGTGAAAATTAAGTTTCAAGAGAACAGGATCTAAGGCGTTCTAAGAGGCTAAGAAAAACAAGAATTGACAATGACTTTGAATACTAACTAAATGTAATATGTATTACGTTCTGAGTGGTTTGATTTGAAATATGACAGGATTTTGAATTGTATAACTTGATTTACTATATTGTATTGAATCTTTCCAAGGGGGAAGAGCTATGGTATCCGCATTAACCGTGCGATCGAAAGAAGTTGAGATTGTAGTATTCGCGATTACCGTGCGGGCGAAATACGTTTAACGGAAAACAACGAAGCGAACTCGAGTCTGATCAGTCCGATCGGGTGATTTGTCACCGTTCGATAGGTGCAAAGAAAGCGAAATAAAATGTGAAACAGCACTTTCATACTGAACTCCAAACGGTGTAGTACTCTTTTATTCAAGTATACTATAAGTAAATCACAGTACTATTTGCCTCAACATAATTCGATAGTGAATATATAAAACACGACAACACCGTTTTTGAAACAAACGGTGGAGGTTCCGCTGACTCAATTTTAGAAACAAAAAGGATATCGGTTTGTAACTCGGGAATGAAGAGAGCATTAAACAGTTCCAAACGCACTCGTTTATTTCCATTGTCTTCGCTGTAGCAATTCTCATTTTCTCAATCTCCCACATCTTCGAATACGCAGAAATTTCTCGGATCATATGCTGTGTATCGCCCGAGTCCAGGCAGCATGGAAATGGTAGTGGCATTTTTTTGGCAAGCCATCTGCATAATTCTCTGCTCCCGCACAGTATTCATCAATTTTGCTGTCGACGCTGGCTTTTGCTGAACCACATTGATTACTGCCAAACGCGTCAATTTGAACCTATCCAAAGGCACTTTAACCACAAACGCTCCCTCTTAACGCGATAGCATCGCAACGTTCAGGCCAATGACTACTCCTCTTCAGCTGGTTGGCTTTCGGCTGCTCTGCTTTCTTTTGCTTCTGCCCAGGGCTGGCAAATGTCATTTTCAATGAAAGATCTCACGCGATATTTACAGAGATACTTCTGTCACTATCTTTGGATGAGAAAACGATGATAGAGATTTTCTTCAAAATCTCATCGAATTTTTTGAGATAACAGAACGTGACAGTGTTGTGATCATCGTAATTACTAGCTCATTTAATGCTTTTAAAGCTACTTATACCGAGGAAATCTTGATAATATATTCACTCTACCGATTACATACGGTTGTTTGCTAAAATTAATCTAAATCAGTAAGAAATGTTGATGTCAAAACCACATAAGAATTATTCTCATGAGTGCTTGATTTTTGGAAAATGACAAGAAAGCTAATGATATGTAGTTTCGTCTCGTGATAGTGAGAGAACCTGTTTTCTCATTGCCACATGACGGCCGTGATATTTAACAGCTCTGCTTCTGCCTGATGCAATTTCACCGCTTATGGCCCATCTTGCCGCACTCGTAGCATTGGATGTACGCAGGAAAAAGAACGTAAGAATTTATGAGAAACACTTATGAATTTTAGCCACAAGACATCAGTATGAATTTCATTGATTTGCCTTATGAAAAATAATTTTGACAAACAAAAATAATAAATCGGAGCAGGCTGGAACTGAACAATGGAGTTTGAGATTATAGGACCCGTGTGTTGACCACTCGTCTTTCAACGCTTAGGAAAACGAAAAGGTTAAAGGCGTATAAAACTACCTCATGTAACTCGAAAATCATTAATGAAAGTGGAGCCGGGGGGATTTTGTATGGCCTGAATCCAAATGGCGGGCGGTGTGCGTTTTAGTTCAGGTTGCTTCTCGAAACAAACAATCGAAGGGTCACGATTGAGCTTTACACTTTTTGGCAGCGCTTGCTGCCAGTCGATGGCGAAGAATAGCAAGCTCATTCTTGATCTTTGCTTGTAATTATTGGAAATAATTGATTAACTCCTTTCTTCCACACTAAATCTCAACGATGACTACCAAGGAATCTGCACCATCGCTCTATCACCACCAGCTAATAGACTAACACCATGATTGATTTTTGCAACAGATTACGCTATAAAATTTATTGGGTATGAATTATTATTTTGTATTCACAAAATTGATTTACTTTGTATGAAAAAAACCGATAAATGTTGAGTTTTACGACATTAGACGTATTAGCGAAAAAAATATTTGATACAAGTGGCAGCTGTTATTTTTACTGAACTGGCCACCAATCGATATTTTTGAGAAATTACTGAAATTTCCATTCATATTTATGTTCAATAAATGTGTGCCCTTGTGAAGGTTGCGCAATGCTGCCAGTATTTGTGAGATTCAAATTGACAGATTACAATCCATTGTGATTTAATGAGGGAAGCCCAAATTTAAAATTTAATGTAAAAATGAGACACCCCAATCGATCCACATCAGAAGACTTGTTTCAATAATTTAAATATTGATCTGCAAGTGATTTTTCCTAATTGAATAAGTTTCTCTTAACAATATGTTTGTGCAATACGCCAAAGAGCACCTCTTCGCATAACGAAATATCCCGAGTAGACAAAGAAATAACTTAAATTCCACCAAACATGCTTCTAGTCGTCTCCAAAAGGTCTTTCGGAAAGTAGCAGCAACAAAGGTAAACATGACATCGTGCCACCATCACCACAGCAGCCTCGCATTCACTATAGAATTGCTATCTCAGTGGGAGATGGTAAAATTGCATAATTAAAATAAATTCAATATCGACCGTCCCTTTCGATCGCTGAAAAATCTATGGGAAGATGAACCCGATTCATCTTCCCATAGGTTTTTTTTTAAATAATGTTCACCTCTTGCAATATGGTGCGCAACACCATACTAAGTTCATAAAGACAATGCAGAGCTGTTGTATGTTTAAATTGATGAATGAACTGTTACCGCTTCCTACAATGGCATATGATAGCCTGTCGAAAGAGATGTACTCAGTTGCATGTAGTTCCAATCAAAGGGTATCAGTGCTCGAATACAGCAGCAGCAGACCCGTTGTAGCACCGGTCCACCGTGCACCATTGCTAATGCTCACATCGTGACAAACTTAACCCAAATGAACTTCGGTGTCGTGTTGATATTGATTTTCGGCTCGATTTTCTAGTTAAAATAGCCAGCGCAGTTGGTACATTTCATGTAGGTAGGTGGCTTACTGCTACGATGATGCCGGTTGTGGTATGTCGCCGAAAGAGCAAGTCAAGCGGGATGGAACAACAACCTGCCTGCTGAAGGAGGTTCCACAAAGGCATTTGGAAGCTACGAGGCCGGCTTGTACGACGAGATTCTTGTTACGAAAGAATCGGTAAAGCACGCGAAACTGTTTGGTCTTGTGGCTGGCTTTGGTGCACTTTTTAGAGTGAAGTCTGGATGCAGCGCGCCAGCCAGCGCTGGTAATGCATCTACGGCAAACGAAAGTGAAAATGATTAACCGGCCGGGGTAATGGGAATGGAAGTTATACACGATTATGGTTTATGTCGAGGCGGAAAAGTCGCTGATTGGGAATGTCTAAGCCATTCGCAACGCATACATTATGGGCGAATTTTTAAGTATTGCGTAACGATCGATGGTCGGATGCCTGTTGGTTGCTTAGTCAAGCCGAAGGTTTGTTGTTAGCAATGGTTAGTTTTGATAGTGAGTCAATCGAAGTTCAAAATATCATCTAACCCATGTACAGAAGGTTTTCTCGCGTAAGTCCAGTCATTAACTATTGCGCATTAATTAAACTTCTACACTGAATTTCCATAGCCTAGAAAACTGAAATAAAACTCACTATTTAGTATAAAAAAAAACCTACACACGGTAATATTTAGGCAATTCAATTCAATTGCTTTTCAGCTACTTTGAAACTAAAAATCTCTACTAAAATGACAATATTTGGTCATTGCCATTGTTGTGACGGCCATTAGCACTAGTGTTGTACTTTCGTCAGTCAAAATTTATCCGTTTTTCGTATGTTTTAACGTGTATTTATGTCCGCATTGTGCAGCAAAACACTCGATAGTTAAAAATCTATCACCACTATTGAAGTGCAGTTGATCCGTTAAATTCTGACGTGGTTATTTGTCGAAAATACTTTTCGTCGCAGTGGATTGCTTTTTCTCAACCGAAGACAGATATCGTGCTTTGTGTACCAACAATAGTGCAGTGTATTTGATCTCCTTATTGCCGCTGGTTTCTGTACCATCCACTACCAGAAAGAGATGGAGCGCAAACAATGTGGACAATGCAAATCGGACATCAACGATCTCGAGCCAGTGCAGTGTGGCTTCTGTGAAACGTTCTACCACATTAGCCAGCAATGTTGTGGCTTCAGCGGCAGAGCCAACAAAGATCTGTTCGCACAGGGAAAGGCGATGTTTGTTTGCCCCGTCTGCCGAGATGAGCTGAATAGACGACAAATTGAATTCGCACGAGCCGTCGTCGCACAGTCTGCCAGACCAGGTTCAGCAGTTATCAACGTTGGTAGAGAAAGCCTGAGTCAAAAGGTGGATAGTATTGCAGCGGCTCAGAACCAGTCGACCCGTCCGCTGTCTGTCCGTAACCCATCTTCCTGGCCTAGGTTGGGTGCCAATCGCGGTCAGAAACAAGTTATCACTGCTAAAACTGATCGTGGAACGAATGCGATCGACCTCAGTGGGCTTTCGGTTGCATCACTTACACCCACTCCAGCTCCCCCAAAGTTTTGGCTCTATTTGTCTGGCTTTCAGCCGTTAGTCACAACGGACGACGTTCGAAAAATCGTCGCGCGATGCCTGAATGTGACTAACTCTTGCGATGTTGTTCGTCTAGTGCCGAGAGGAATGGATATCAAAAATATGTCGTTCATATCCTTCAAGATTGGACTAGATCCTTCCTTAAAGCAGCAATCTCTGCTTGTCACGACTTGGCCATCTGGTTTGCTGTTCAGGGAGTTCATCGACGAGCCAAAAAACCGGAAGAAGTCGAATGCGGACGAGGAAAGCGATTTAGACGCAGATCCCGAGTCACCAACGGTATAGAATTCGGACGTTTTTCCGTGGACGGTGGGCACCCTCGGGTTCCCATCACAGGCGAGTATTGTCATTCTGCTTCTCGTATACCAGCACTCAATCGTTTTGCGTTGCAGCGTTTCCCCACCTCTCGTGACTCCAGTCTCCCACTGACTCCAGACACCGAAGCTGTTGACTCAACAAACACCGAACCGGGACGCATCATGGAAAGCACTGTGGAAGCCCTCGATCTCTCCAGCCCGGTCCTGCCTATCGCTGCCAGCGCTCATCATAGTCGTCCCGGACCCGTGGTTGGATGTAGAGAGAGGGTCTTCCAGCCTGCTTCTTCAGGCAAGTACCATGCGAATGTGGAATTTCCTCTTCCTGAAGTGTCTTCCAATTCCAGCGGCCCTAGTTGCAACGTTCCATCTCCCACCTTGGCTCTCTCTCCTGTCATCGAGTCTGCTCTAGTTGGCAATGAAGAAGCAGTTAATGGTATGCGGTTCTACTACCAAAACGTGCGAGGACTACGAACCAAGGTGGATTCCTTCTTTCTTGTCGCAAGCGAGTGCGATTATGACGTCATAGTGCTGACCGAGACCTGGCTCGACGACCGTATATACAGTGCGCAACTATTCGGGGACACCTTTGCTGTATATCGCACTGATAGAAATGGCTCTAATAGTGCGAAGACCCGCGGAGGTGGTGTTTTGATTGCGGTTTCTACCCGTTGGAACAGCTATATCGACCCTTCACCCGTCAGCGATGGTTTGGAGCAACTGTGGGTTAGAGTGACTATGCCGAGCCGAGTTGTCAGCGTGGGCGTAATATACCTACCACCGGATCGTCGTAACGATAGCAGCAGCATACAAGACCACGTGGATTCCATCGGTGCCATTGTTGCTAACTTGGGATTCAATGATTTTGCTCTACTGCTTGGAGATTACAACCAGCCTGCTCTCCAATGGAGGAACTCAGACGATGGGTCTATGCAAGTTGAGCCTCAAACTGCTTTGATGTCTGCAAGCTCGGCGCTTATCGATGGCTTCTCTCTGCATAGCCTCACGCAGCTCAATGGTATATCGAACAGAAATGCTCGCTTCCTAGACCTTGTTCTGTCGAACGAAGCTGCAACTCCAGCATGTGTTGTTTCGGAGGCTGTTGAACCTCTGACCACACTAGATCCTGACCACCCTGCTCTGGATGTAATGATGCAACTTCCGCCGCAGGTCGTTTTTGAGGCGCGCACCGACGATTCTCGTACCTTCGATTTTAGACGAGCTGATTATGCTGAACTTAGCGCTGCTATCTCCAGGGTCGACTGGCGACCAATAGAATTAGCTGACTGTGTTGACGATGCCGTCAATTACTTCAGGCAAACTATTTGCGATATCATGGCTGAATTTGTTCCTCTTTCACGACCTGCGCCGAAGCCCGCATGGTCTAATGGTCACCTGCGTCGATTGAAACGGTACAGGGCCAAAGCGTTACGAAGATACTGCCGAAATCGTTCATACATCACGAAGCAAGAGTTCAACCGTAGCAGTAATAATTATAGGAAATACAACCGATACTTGTACCGCCGATATGTGCTCCGTACACAGGCATCCCTTCGCAGGAACCCAAAGCGTTTCTGGTCGTTTGTTAACTCAAAAAAGAACGAAGTCGGTTTGCCTTTATCAGTTCATCTCGGTGAACAATCCGCCAGCTCTGAAACAGAAAAGTGTCGTCTCTTCGCTCAACATTTCATGAGTCCTTTTAATGATATGTCGGCATCACCTAACCAAGTTGGAATAGCAACCCGCGATACTCCAAGAGATGCGTTTGATTTTCGTTCATTCCAAATCGATGAGCATACTATTGAATTGGCTATTCAAAGGTTGAAACTCTCGTATGCTGTTGGTCCGGATGGGATTTCCTCGTCTGTCCTAAAGCTGTGCTCTGAATCGCTACTCACTCCCTTGGCAAAGTTGTTCAACTTGTCTTTGCAGGAGTGCAAATTTCCTGAGGCATGGAAATTTTCGTACATGTTCCCAGTGCACAAAACAGGTGACAAAAGGAATGTCCAGAACTACAGAGGGATCACATCGTTATGCTGCTGTTCCAAAGTGTTCGAGATTATCATCAACGAGGCACTTTTCAGTTCCTGCAAAAACTATATTTCCACGACTCAGCATGGATTCTATCCAAAGCGGTCAGTTACGACAAACTTGACTGAATTCGTGTCACTTTGCGTTCGGACCATGGATTCTGGTGGACAAGTCGACGCCGTTTACACTGATCTGAAGGCTGCATTTGATCGAGTTGACCACTGCATATTACTGGGCAAACTTGAAAAACTTGGCGTTTCTGACTCCATGATTTCATAGTTCACGTCTTATCTCACAGACCGCTCGCTCTGCGTTAAGATTGGCGCCTCGCAATCTGAAGTATTCACGAACATCTCCGGTGTTCCACAAGGAAGTAATCTGGGACCGCTTTTGTTTTCGTTGTTTATCAATGAGCTTTCTCGTCTACTGCCACCTGGATGCCGACTATTCTACGCCGACGACGTTAAAATGTACATGATCATCAATAGCATCGCTGATTGTGAGGATTTGCAACAGATTGTGGATCATATGCAAAGCTGGTGCTCCCGTAACTACTTGACGCTTAGCATCAATAAGTGCAATGTGATATCCTTCTACCGTAAGAAGAAACCGATCAGATTTGATTATTCCATCTCCGGCCAGATTTTGGAGAGAGTTAGTCAAGTCAGAGACTTAGGAGTTACTCTTGACTGTGCATTGACGTTCAAGCCCCATTACAATGACGTCCTGAACAAAGCCAACAGACAGCTTGGTTTTATATTCAAAATCTCCGAAGACTTTCGTGACCCGCTGTGCCTGCGGGCATTGTATTGTTCATTGGTCCGCTCTATTTTGGAGTTCAGTGCTGTCGTTTGGTGCCCTTATCAGGCCTGCTGGATTGCAAGGTTTGAGAGTGTACAAAGGAAGTTTGTTCGTTACGCGCTACGTCATCTACCCTGGCGTGATGCATCTAACTTGCCTTCATACGGGGACCGCTGCCGCCTGCTTGGGATTGATACCCTGGAAACAAGACGACGTAATGCTCAAGCTGTCTTTGCCGCTAAGATTATTATCGGTGAAATTGACTCCCCACAACTACTTTGGCAGCTCTACTTCTACGCACCTGAGAGAGTAATGAGACAACGTAACTTCGTTCATCTTGCGACTCGTAACCGACAGTATGGGATGAATGAGCCTATCCGCGCCGTGGCTAATGCGTTTAATGATGCTTATGCTTGCTTCGATTTTAATGTACCGTTAACTGTTTTTATCAGAAGAATGTCCTGAATGTATAGATTGACTAAGCATCCTTTTAAACTTAGATTATTCATTAAGACAACCAAAAGTCAGATGAATTAAGATTATAATAAATAAATAAATAAATTTAAACAAGTTTGAACATTTTTTGAAATTATTTTCAAATTCAATAGCCTTTAAAAGGAAGGTCAAAGTTTTACCGAACGTTCAGCTGTTCTGATTTCGGGAAAAATTTACCGAACACGAAAACAAAATCTTAGTGTGAACGCTACAGTGTTTGTCTTATTCTGATGTATACACTGAATCAATATGACATATTCCTGTTATGTGGAAATCTAATAAATTTGCGCTATAAGATAATCCAATGAAAATAATATGATTGAAAATGTGTCAGGTAAATTCTATATGAATATCTGAATCATTGACAATGCTGATAATTTAGTAACTTTTATATGATCGTCATATGATAAATGAAAATCGGTCAAATTATAATAATTAACTGAAATGGATTTGAAACCCATAAGCATAAGCTTTACCTTTCACCACAATATAATATAAGTGTCATAAATCAATCGAAGTGAAGTTTATGTGAAAATCACGTGAAATTTACTTCTTCTTTTGACACATATATTTAATCGATTTCTAAAAATAAATCGAAAAATAAACATCAGACAGTGGGAGCTTTTTCACAGTTTTGTCTTTTTTTATTGTAGCTGATTTGGTATTCGATCAAGAACTGTTGAGGTGTGATGCTTTCGGTGGCTGCGCTCGATTCCACTGGGCCACGGCTGACTTCAAGATTGAGCTCGTTCAATTAGCATGAAGTAAGAACAGCTCTCCCGACATGGAATGTAGTGCAACGTTATGCTCGTTTTGCTAGAGTGAAGAAAAATAACACTGACAAATTTATGCCCCGTTTCGGTGGTGTCGTGTATTCAAATCTTTCTTAATGCTCCTGTGTGCAAACAACGACTACATTATATGAGTTCATGGAAATGGTTCATGAAGTTCGAGTACTACTGCTTGAATCTGAATTAGCCGTGCACACGAACACAGAAATTTTACCGAAATCAGAACAACTGAACATTCGGTAAAACGCTAGGGGCACGCAATAACCTTTAACTCCAACTCAGGCAACGGCTGTAATTAAATAAATTCCATTAACTACTGCTTTAATTACATTAATTACACAATGTAGAGCAATAAATACATTTTAACTCCATTAATTACAGTTGAAATTTTGTTTTTAAAGTACATTAATTACATTTTCAATACTTTTAATTACATTAATTATGGATAGATAGTTTTTATTACCGACAGTACTACTTCAAAACGTATTAATTACTTTAAGTACTTTTGATTGCATTTTAACTTTAAGGCACCGGTTCTTTGTATTACGTGCCCCTCGGTAAAACGTTGACCTTCATTTTAAGGGGGGAGTACACTTTGATTTTTCAAAAAAATGCATTTTTTGGCTTAAAATGTTCCTTGGGATGTATACTTTAATTTAGAAAATACTCCAAGTCCGCCAGAATATTCCTTACCGCTTTACGAAGCGATTTCCTAAAATATGTACCGGCGCGCTGAGAGAGCAATTTTATCTTTAAACGCGTTTATCTCGAAACGGGGTTTTTCAAACTGGCGTGGGAAATAACTCTAACCAGTTATCATCAAATTTGGATATCGCCTAGGTTTTCTTGTTCAAAATTAAATTCTGCTTAAAAATACGTATCCACATTTTGTCAAAAATGGATTTTTAATCCACAATTTTGTGAGCATTTTTAGGGTAAAACAATGGATGTTTTCCTAAGGCCACAACTTTTGAAAAAATGAATTTAAAAAAAAAATCGGAATACGTATTTCTAACCCAAATTTCATTACTAATCAGGATTTTTGTTCGATTTATGTTCCAGGATCACATGGAAAGGAGTATTTTCCCACGCCGTTTTCCGACTTCCACGCGAGGACGCCTGCGCGACCTGGTGCACCGGCCACGGGGAGACGCCAATCGAGTGTTTTATTGCTTAAAAAAAATTAACGAAAATGCCTTACTTTTTGGACGTTCAAAGTGTACTACCCCCTTAAAGGCAATTGAATTTTAAAATAGTTTCAAAATATGTTCAATCTTGTTTAAATGATCAAATCTTGTCATTTTAGTAGAGATTTAGTTTCAAAGTAGCTTTTACTGAACAGTTCAGCTGTTCAGATTTCGGTAAAAATTTCCAGTCGGCGATAATTTCTAAGTGTGTGTAGAAGGCTTACAATTAGAATCTTAGCAAGTAAATATTGCAGTAGAATTATTTTTTTTTTCAATCTCAATACATTCTTTTCCGGAACCCCTTATCTTATGGAACAAAAACAAATAAGGATTATTCAATACAGTATCATTCTTGTTATATATATTTAGTTCGATCATTTTAATGAGCGTACGATAACATCGTTGAAAATTGTTTCAATAATTTATGAAAAACAATCATCCCTCCCCTTGGCTAGTTTTTGCACCTTGCTGTTGGTGGGCGGGCTTAATTTCATGCTTTATAGTGGAGTGTTGGAGACGGTAGGTTTATGGTCGGCGTTGCTGGCTCATGCCGTGATAGAATGGCGTCATGGGCAGGCAATGGGGATTACTAAGCTTCCCCTCTCTGATAAACCACTGCATGAGAGAACCAAAGATCTAGTCTAGCAGTGATAGTATCACACTTGTTACTCCTTTAATTGAGAGCCGCGTCGTAGTAGTACGCTTACGTAAAGGCACTGACGTTGGGTGTGATACTGGCGGGTTTTGCCGCAAATCACTCTTATTTTTATTTATTTTTACGCAGATAGATTTATTTGGGCAAGGGAATTATACTATTGAAATATTTCAGAAAGTGCCCAACGGTGCTACTTCTATTTGCGTGACAAGATGTCATTGTTGTTTTCATTGAACTATTACTCAGGAAACAATGTTAAACATCATTTTTGTACATGGTATTGTAACTAATCTTATACGTGCTTCATTTTTATTTGGGATAAGTGTTTGAACTTGAGACTTCTATTGTGACATACCCATATGTATTTTTGTGGTGCGACATAGTGGAAACGTGAGAGCGTAATTGGAACATATACCCTATATAATTTAAAAATCAGCTAGCAAACTAACTTCAAAATGAAGCATTTTAGTCACATGAAGGTGTTACCTGGGTCGAACTAAGATGTAATAAATAGGTATAGGTCAAAATCAAAAGTACTTGAAACACGTTCAATTTTAGATTACAAGCACAAGTGCAGGTACTTAATAAAGCATGGGCTATGGATTGATTAGGTTAATTAGAGCTTTTAATAATTTATTAAATTAGACTAAAGAGATATCATAATCATCAAATGAACTTAAATAAGAAACTTCAGAAAGTCTAATGACATTAAGTAGATTAACAAAAGAATTAGGATGCGGGGTTCCGCTTGTAAAAGTAGAGGTAGGTGACAATTAATAGCTTTTAAACTTTTGGAGCTATTGTATTCCCCTGAGTTTGTTGTACTCGATTACTATATTATTCTCTCAATACGCGAAATCTCTTATATATGCGGTTAAAGCATTTGAGTTAACTTATTTCTTAGTGTTCAAGTACTTACATTTTCAAACAGCAGTTAATGTTAATCTATGAACTAAACCATACGTAAAATCGATCTTTTCTTATGTGGTATTGATGCATGTTTAACTTTTCGCGGCTGCCGGATTCAACGCGCCTACGTCTACGGAGCTTACGCAGAAGTGATACGCAATTCGGTAAAGCTTGTCAAACGCTTTTTAGCATATGTAGTATAGAATTTGTTCGGTGCGGTCGCAAAATCTTGAAATGATTGATACGTTCTTTAAATTAACTAATTTGATACAAAGCTCAGTAGTAAATAAGTAGAATATCTAGGGAGAAAACAAAAATTAATCAACTAGCCAACATAGGCTATCACATTTATTTTGGTGGCACTCTTTAAATGATAATAAGCCTTTTTTTTTCGCTTCGGTTGTCTCGCACGGCTTTCGGAATTCGCGCGGTTGTCGTAACTTACATAATTTAGATATTTCGTTCGAAACGGATTTACTTATTCAATCGGTTTACTACGCGGATGTATCTACGCGCACACGTCACAGCATTTTTTCTATAACTATCTTGAAACAATACATACGCAATCCAGTGTTCAAGCGGCCAACATAGGCTAGTCCTTCTGCTGTATTGTCAAAGATAGAAGCAAAATTTATTCAAATGGGTCAAATCTTGAAAATTAAGCTCCAGCTTGATACCCAATAAAAAAACAATTATGAAGAAAAATCATGTAAGATGTATTTTATTGGGAGCGATATTGATCCTAGAAAACCATGCCAAAATAAATGTTTGCTGTTGGATTTCTTAAAAGGCAAATCTATATGACTCTATAATGATTGGGATAGATCTGTTTTTAATCTTTAAAGGTCAAAAATCAAAGGAAGCTATTACAATGAGATATACATGTTTTCCAATACTACAAAGTTAAATGACTGTCCAATAGTTTCGACATGTCTGTTTACTTGCGACATATCAACAAACGTCAAAAATCGTTAGAAGCAACTCCAATGAAATAAACATAATTATCTTTTAAGATATATCTTTTAGTGAGCAATATTCATCATGAAAACAGGTATATTTTACTGAATTTTCTCATAGAGCATACTTATATGATTTTCCATTAGTTTCTAGATGTCTGCTCTCACCCATTACATATCACCAGTTTTTCAACATGAAATATATCAGACAATATCCATATACATCTTATCTATCTCCGGAGATGAACCAGCCTGCGGCTGAAAATCTCCTAAATAGAGATAATAATAATCTTATCTATCGCTAACCACCTTGAAGCAAATTATTATCAAGTACTAAGTGTGTGAAGTTACGATAGAAATCATTCCATATCGCAGTCTTAGTTTTTAAGTGATAATCCAATGGAATCTATCAATCATCACATAGAATGAATAAATCTGCTGACATTGCAATGTTATAAGATGGATCCAATAAACGGTACATGTCGATTTGGTTCAGTGTACATTAGAGTGATGCAAAATTTGAATTATTCGCTCCACAATACTTACACGATTCCAAATCGGTTCCTGATTAACCTCTCAAAATTTGAACCCATTTGGTGAGAAACTGAGATGGCACAAACCATTTGAAGTTTGTATGGGAATTACTATGGTAAAACCAAGATTTTTGTTCATGCCTATCTAATAATTCACCATATCGGTCTGCTTCAAAAGCTTTCAATTGTACTTGAAAGAAACTTTCTCAGCTACAACTTTGCTGAAAACTTCTTTTTGATTAAATGCAACGATCGAAAGTTATCAATGGTTCAATGCACTGATGTCTTACGATCATGTTCAATCAACTGCTCAGCAGGCAACATTGGTGTTTCTGAGGCGTTGAATAGGACACAAAAATCATGGCTACTATGTCACATTGCAAAATACAGTGTTGCCTACAGAGAAGCTGCTTGATCATGTCATAAGTTTACCAATCTCTTAAATAATTAATAACTTTTTCCTGTATCGTTTTACATAGAAACAATCTTCAGCAAAGTTGTAGCTGAGAAAATTTTCTATAAGAATGGTTATAGAACAATTTCGCAGCTCAGTATGGAAAAAGACTAGAAGGCAATGAACAAAAAATTGAGATTTCCCATAGTAATTTACATATAAACTTCAAATGGCTTGTGCGAAGCCTGTTTCTAACCAAATGAGTTGTAACTTTGAGAGGCTAATCAGGACCCGATTTGAAACCATTTAGGCACTGTGGAGCGAAAAAGTCAAATTTTGCATCAGTCTAGTGTACATACAATGTTAAATATTATTATATATATTCTAGACGAACACGAGAAAGGGTAAATTTGTCAATTGACAATTACTTTAAACGTTAAACCCATGCACGATTGCTACACAATCGGGTAGGGCAAACTTCTTCTATCAGATCTGCCCATAAAAGCGTAACTGTCTCATATGTTTAGGTTATCTTGAAGAGATGGGACAGTTATATGCTTTAATCTGCAGAGATACCGATGTTGGTTTACAGGGATGAGCCTTAATCTGTGGGGAGAATTCGACGCTTAAGCCGTTGTTAATAATTTGCGCATTGGCCGTTTTCACCAAGATTTTGGAGTGCTAATGCATAATGCGTCAAATAGTTACAATATTATAAAGTACTTTCAAGGCTGATGTCAGAGAGTGATCGTTCCTTGGAGCATCGTTAATTATTTTGATGTAGGACTACGTCTTTCTATATGGGGGTACACTTTGTGAAAAACGAAAATGGAACATGTTACAAAATTATGAAAGATTTTGAACGTTAATAACTCAGCAGCCCCTGGACCAATTTCAATAATTTTATCACCAATCGATCAGATATATTTTGACGCATCTGTTAAGTTTAAGACTTTATCATTTTTCAAAATGTCACTATTGAAAATTGCACGGATGTGCAACTGTTGGTATGATAATTAAAATTATCACCGATTGCTTGTGAAAAGCGATTTCCCTAACAAAGATTTTAAAGTTGAATCCCATCCGGTCTCACCAAACTGTGTTTATTCAATCCCCGCGTGGTGAGTGGTGGTGTTATCCAGTACAAGTAGCTAGCTACCAAGGCTGACCTCAACCGCTGATTGGATTCATTTCCAATCACCATGTGTGGTGGAGTCTGGTCGTTGGCATCAGCTGCAGTAGCAGCAGTGCTTTCGGCGCGTGGCGTTGAACATTGTTCTCCAGTTCACAACGAAAGGCTGCCTGCAAGCAGTGAGCTGCAGCCTACATGAGCATCCATAGAAGGAGGAAGAAGCCGCACCACTATTGATTGGAATCAGTAGCTCTTGGTGAGTTGCTGTGGGCCATATATGTATGTCAAGTGCGTCACACTAAAGAGTATAAACAGTGACAAACCCGCTCAAATGCCTATTAATACACAAAACACAAGCTCCTGCTGCAGTTAACGAATAAGATTTATTATACAAGACCACGTAGTCCTACGTCACCATTGCGTACAACCCCATAAGGCTGTCCCTTGTAGTTTTTTTTTAAATATAGAACGTTAACGTTAAGCCCAATTGAATTTTCAATTAATCCTGTTGAAATGTATAATTTGTTTGAGTGCAGACAGAGTGCCATCTGAATTAGAAATTGAACATTTAAAAGTTTTGCAGTATGAAAGCACAACATACACTCAAAAAAGTCCACACTCATGTGTCTCACATTTAATTTTGCACTTATTGTGAAACACGTCCATTTCATGTGTGAATCTTAAGCTATGAGCCATGCCTGAACACTATGGATTAGAATTGTGACACACTTGGATTCTATGTGCCTCATATGGTGATATCAATAGCTTTGAACATCATAGTTCAATATTCTACAATATTCTACTTTATCGACCTCTACTTTACCGATTCTAAAAATGAATCGACAAATATATAAACAAAACTGCCAGAGGCCAGAGCTTTCACATATCTTTTTGATTGGTCTGATTTGGGGTTCGATCATGGACTGTTGGGGTGTACTGCTACCGCAGTCTTCGTTCGATCTCACTGTGCCACGGTTGTCCTCATATATGAGGCGGGTTGATACGATAAAGTCTCAAGTCTTGTTTTCGATGTTTACCTTTCTAAGCAAGCAACTCACGTCGCATTTAAATGCAAAACACTTTAAATCCATCTGTTTTGAACAGTAGAGTGATTCAATGTGCAATACACTTGAATATATAGTGAAAGATTATCAACATTTAAAAGTTTGAAACACTATAAATTAACGTGTATAACACATTGAAGTGAAATACACTTAAAGTAAATGTGATTGCGCATTTAAAAAAAAAACAAGTGTTTAAACACTTCGATCAAACGTGTGGATTTTTTTGAGTGTAGCTCTTATACAATTAAAAAATTGGCGTCTTGCAGTGAAACTTTTGAGACCTTTCACCTCCTACATTTCAAAGTGAGAACTGTTATATGTATGATGGTTGCAAAATTCTCCACGGAAAACAGGCGAATTTTGGGGAATATCGCAACATAAAGCAAAACTAATCTTTTCCCGGGGAAACTGATACTTGAATCGCTTGGCAATCAAGGAGCATTCAACTCTAAGACCAGAAGGTCCCGAACAAACATGCTCAACTTTTTGGCTCATCTCTAGTACTATCTTCGGTCCCAAGCTAATCAATGCACCCCTCGAAACATAAGAAAATCCCCGAACCCCTCATTTTATCTGTCAAACTTTCATAGCGAATCAAAACAAACGTAGTGAAGTACTAGAATTTCGACTAGAATGGGGTACGTTAATCGATTTGCTTGCGATAGGCTAGTCAAGTAGTGAGCCAATTTAAAATCGATAGTTTCGTATTGATTGTTGGTTATTATGCTTCTCGAGAATGTCTATGTTACAAGCACTCAACCTTAATGGATAGTTGAAAGCTCTCAGTTTTAATCTCATCATCATCGACATCTGTTACAAAAATCAACCATGCTGGAAGTCCATTATTTTACCACTACACATCATAGGCCACCAGAAACGGTTTTGGGCTATTAGGCCACGCCATTAGGTTGAATGGGTTATTAGGTCGAATGGGTCAATAGGCTAAATTTTTAAAAGTGGATGATTGAACTCAGTATTTCTTGGAGATGTAACCTTGTGAATTGTCCAAGACTTCTGTCTAAAAAGGGATATTGAATATTGATTTTTTGTTTTCCTTCGGTTTGTTTTTTCCGTCGATCTTGTTTTCCGTGCTGAGCACCAATGCTACCGACGTGCCAGGAAGGCAGCTCCCACACCTGGACCCTACCTATCGACCCATCAACTCATGAACCGGGGACCAACGGCTTTACTTCCCATCCGAAGGAAGGCGTGATCAGAGATGTTATGCCTCAGAACATCCCGGCGGCGCCGACTGGGATTGAACCCAGGCCTACTGGGGTGAGAGGTAATCCACTTACCACTACACCACTGGCGCCGTTGAATACTGAATTTTAATTTTGTGAAGATTTTGCAGTTTTTCTAGAACTTCAAAGTCGAAATCTTCTTGCCAAGAACGAAAACTTTGGGACTTGGAACCATTCATAGATCTCACTCTAAGAAATATACATATTTTATCTCAAACTTAATCCTGGTTTTAAGATTACACGCTAGGATGCTTTTCTAAATTTGGGTACTCAGATAAATTTTAGGATACATTAAATTTTTTTTTTAATTTTAAGATATAGAAAACATTTTACGAGCTGGTACTTAATAAGATTTTGAAGACCACTTTTCGATCAAATGTAAGGAACACAAATTATTAATAATTCAAGTCACTGATGCCATATGATTATGCTCAAACAACTGTTCAGTAGGCAACATTGGTGTTTATGGCACTTAGAATAAATGACAAAAATCATGGCTACTATGTCACACTGCAGAATTCAGAGTTGCCCTCAATACAGTTGCTTAAACTTGCCATAAGATTATCAATCTCTTAAACAATTAATAAAAATTTAATTTGACGTTTGGCAACGATCTTTTGCAAAGTTGTAGCTGATAATAATTCCCATAAGAATATCAATAAAATTTGTTAACAGTACAATATGTAAAAAGGCTAGAAGACAATGAACAAAAAGTTTTGTTTTCCCATAGTAATTTCCATATAAACTTGTGTTTGTGCCAAGTCAGTTTCTTATCAAATGAGTTTAAACTTTCGGAGGCTAACCCGATTTGAAACCGTTTGAACACTGAGAAGCAAAAATTTCAAATTTTGCATCAGTCTAATGACCACCCATTCGGGAAAAACCTTCAACCTGGGGCTGGTTCAACTCCGCATCTAAACATCTAGTTATTTCCAAAATATTAATAACACCACAAGAATTAACCACATTCAATTTGTTGACATTATATACTGTACATGAAAGTCTGAGTATATGACCTCATATAACGCATTCGACAAATGATAACATTTCTACACCGTGTGACCGATGCACTGTTGCTGTACATTTTCAACAGTTCAGAAGCGTTTGTCAAATCCGTTATATCGAATCTAATCTTCACCGAAGCATCCAAGATGACCGACTGGAAGACAGGTTTTCTGTGTCTTATGACACGCCCTCGGGAACCATTATTCTATCCCAAGTACGGAGGCCAAACGTACATGGCCCTACCTGAGCACTTCCTAACCGATCGCTACCGCCCACTGGCACCGATGATCTCTAAACGTTTTGGATCTGCACCCAATCACGTCGTGGTGAAATCGATAGATCCTCCGGACTTTACCTATGCTCTAGAAATTCCCCGAAACGGTAACTACAATACATTCAGCCCGAAGCATCGGAACATTTCCGGTAAACTAGTGCAGGATTTCATGAATGCACCGGATCCGGAAATACTACTCTCAATGGCTTCGTATGCCCGAGATCGGCTGAACCCGTTGCTGTTTCAGTATGCGTTGACCGTTGCTTTGCTCCATCGGAAAGACACGCACGATGTGCCGGTCCTATCATTGTTGGAAATGTTCCCGAAGCGATTCGTTGATCCATTATTGTTCCCACAATTGGAGGAGGAAGGATTCGTGGTCGATCAACCGCAGCGAGTGGCAATCGAAATCCCCATGGTGTACTCGGCATCGGAGGAACTATTAGAGCAACGACTGGCTTATTTCCGAGAAGATCTTGGAATCAATCTCCACCATTGGCATTGGCACATAACCTATCCGGTGGAAGGACCAATTGAAATTGTACGAAAGGACAGACGAGGTGAATTGTTCTACTACATGCATCGCCAAATATTAGTGCGCTATATTGCTGAAAGATTTTGCCATCACATGCCACCACCTACATCACTGGACAATCTGCGAGAACCGATCCCAGAGGCATATTTTCCGAAGCTTCTGAACAGTGCCTTGAACAGAACGTTTGCAGGCAGGGCAGAAAATGCTGTGATAACAGTGAGTAGAATAAATTTAAATTGTTCAATTCTTCAATGTTCTTATTTATATCCTTTTTCAGCACGTTAATAGACCAAATGATGAAGATTCCGTTGCAACCGTCTTGGAGATCGAAAACTGGGTGAATCGATTTAAGGAAGCAGTCACCAACGGTTATGTACTTGCAGTATGTTTATTTAGTCATTTTCGCTCGAGATACGGATCGTATGAATACAATTTTCTCTGCTTTATAGGAAGACGGCAAACATGTTCCTCTGGATGATGCAACTGGAATCGATCTGCTTGGAAACGTTATGGAAAATTCACTGTTGTCACCAAACATTCCGTATTACGGCAACATCCATTCAATGCTACACTCTATAATTGGCTTTGTTCATGATCCGGACAACCTTTATCTTGAAGGAACAGGCGTGATAGGCGATATTGCTACTTCCATACGCGATCCAATTTTCTATCGACTTCATACGTTTGTTGACGATCTGTTTGAGGATTACCTGAAGAAATTGGCTCCGTACACCTCTAAGCAGCTTGGCTACCCTGGTGTAACCATCGAAGATGTATCAGTGCAAGTCTCCAACGGAAAAGCTGCCGTAAATCGTTTACTTACATTCTGGCAGCGGTCTCAAGTCGACCTTGGAGTTGGATTAGATTTTGGTCCAACGGGAAATGTTCTAGCAACGTTCACACACTTGCAACATGCACCATTTGTCTACAGGATAAACGTTATGAACGATTCACAGAAAGTACGGAGAGGAACGGTTCGAATTTTCCTTGCTCCAATTTACAACGGATCTGGTAAAGCTATTCAGTTCAATCAACAACGTCGCTACGTCATTGAGCTGGATAAGTTCACCGCAACTTGTTAGTATAACAATCAAAGGCTTGACAAATATTTATTAATTGCGTTTCATTGCAGTGACCCCTGGTATAAATAATATTGTCCGTCGCTCAGACGAATCCAGCGTTACGATTCCATTCGAGAGAGCCTTCCGCCGTCAGGATATTGCCACGATGCCTGGCACAGAAAGTTTTCGTTTCTGCAACTGCGGATGGCCTGATCATATGCTCATTCCTCAAGGATCGCCCCATGGAATGCCTTATGACCTGTTTGTTATGGTGTCCGACTACAGACAGGATGCTGTGAATGTGAATTTTGATGAGTAAGTGTCCTGTTTTTTTAGCCACTACTTTCTTTATTTTATTAATTGATTTTTTTTTCTTCAGACACGTAGACTGCAACGATTCTCATTCCTACTGTGGTCTGCGAGACCAATTTTATCCGGATCGTCGGACGATGGGATTCCCATTTGACAGGGTGGTACCGAAAGAGATAAATCACATGGAAGATTTTGCTCGGTCCTTCTCCAACATGAAGAGAACGGTTGTCGAAATTCGTTTCACTAATACAACGATTTCCAAGGTTTGAATTTCAGTTCGGTGGAGTTATGGAAACATGATGGCGTGTATACTTGACTAATGGTTTCTTTATAATAAGTAAATAATTCAAAGCAAATTTTCATCTATATTAATCTTATTCAATCATCCGACAATCCATACATCCAACATCCATACTGCCGCTGATCGCAAGTCAGTCCCACTTGCATCTTTCTCAAAACTGAGTTTTTCAATGGAAATGGCATCACCCATATGTTTATAATACTGGATGAACTCAGCAACTTTGTTCCTGGAAAACTTTGGAATAATAGCAGAACGGGTTGTCCCATTACTTTAAAAAAAAACACGTTTTTCTCGGCATGCTGATATGTGCTATGGGACGGACTTGTCATGAGCGACAGCATATGAAGCTCAAACAGTTTCGTCAGTTTTTAGACATATTTTTTTCATTTAAGAGATTACATATTTCACATTGAATTAAACAAATAAACGATTCAAAAGGTCCTAACTATATTGATCGATTCACTTCATCGACTTTCTCTTTCGTTAATGACTAAGAGGAAGAGGAGACAACTGGCTTCTTTTTGTCTGTGAAGCGTTTTTCTTCTCTCGCGGAAACTATTTCACTGTGGGCGACGCAGTCGACTGCCAAAATACAAGTAAATAGATTACCTGTTGTAAAAATTCTCAGGCGCTAGTTCGCGTTTGACATAAAATTGGTTCAAAAAGTCCCCTATTGTCTCCTCTTCCTCTTAGGTTAAAAACTCAGTTGTTGTATTTGACGTTTTGGACGCTAGATAAGAACAGATTATCAAAATAGAAAGTGGATGAAGAGAATCTATCAAAGCAGATAGGACCTTCTGAAATGTTCATCGCGAAATGTTCCATGGAAAATGAGAATGAGACGGCTTGGGGACAAAAGGTCGAAAGACAGAAGATGGAAAAGACAAAATATCGAGAGATAAAAGGTCGACAGGCCAAAAACTGATATTATTATTAAAGGGTGTCCACGATGAAATTGCCACACACAAAATTGATTCGCAAAATTCGAGTTTTCATCCGATTGCCATCAAATTTTCAGGGATTGAGAAATAACTATTAAACTTCATTTTACCATTTTACTCGTATTTTATTTACAGCCCATACGCAAATGCCTGCACCTTGGCCTTAACCCCGGCCATAAGATTCTGCACAACCTGTGAATCAACCGTTTTTTGCATGTAAACCCATACTTTCTTCAGTTCCTCGACTGTCTTCACTACCTTAGGTCGTTTAAGAAGGTGCTGCTTCATAATCGCCCAGTACTTCTCGATGGGGCGGAGCTCCGGAGTGTTGAACATTTTCGGCACGAAATTGACCTTATTGTCCGCATACCACTTCAGCACGTCCTTGGAGTAGTGGCATGAGGCCAAATCCGGCCAGAAGATTGTTGGGACGTTGTGGGCCTTCAGGAGAGGAAGCAGCCGCTTCTGGAGGCACTCTTTTATTTACACCTGTCCGTTCATCGTGTCCTGGGTCACGAAAGGTGCACTCCGCTTCCCGCACGTGCAGATGGCTTGCCAAACCAGGAATTTCTTCGCAAATTTGGACATCTTCTGAGTGCGGACATGCTCCGGAACGCTGAACTTATCCTTGGCCGTGAAAAACAGGTTGCCGGGGATCTGTTTGAAGTCGGCCTTCACATATGTTTCGTCGTCCATGATGCAGCATTCAATTTTCGTCAGCATGTTGAGGTACAACTTCCTGGCACGGGTTTTGGCGGACTTGTTCTGCTTCTCGTCGCGATTAGGGGCCTTTTGTACCTTGAACGTTCGAAGCCCAGCCTTAGTTTTGGCCTTCTGGACAAAACTTCGGCTTAGGTACAGCTTCTTAGCCACATCCCTAACGGAGGCGTTCGGATTTCGGTTGAAGGCCCCAACTACGCGGTTGTGATTTTTGGTGTTGTACGGAATACTTTTTCCTTCACTTCTGGGCTTCCGAACGGTCGTCAACCGTTCCTCGAACCGCTTAATCACTCACGACACCGTGGAATTCGCGATTCCCAACGTTTTAGCGATGGAACGATGCGAGAGATCCTTGTTCTCGTGATGAATGCGCAAGATTTTATCACGCACGAGCTGTTCTTTCGACTCCATTTCCGCGAGTTTTGATCACAGGACCTTAAAACTTGCAGGATGTAAATAATGCACTATGAACTAAATCCACCCAAATTTTCATTAAATTCTACCCAACGGTTAAAAAGTTAGAGCAATTTCATAGTGTGGCAATTTCATCGTGGACACCCTTTATTAAAGTCTATCTGACTTGATAGTCTCAATGAAACACTTAAATCTAAATGTAGTCACTCATTAAAAATTAAAAATTGGCCAACAGCAAACGATGACGAAACCTCGAGGCATTGATGTCAAAGTCAAATAGGTCAGAGGCTTCGTTAAATTGATGAATCATGGCGACAAAGGAACTGTTTGCAGCATAGTTGGTTGCATGTACTACTTCATGTAGCAAGGTTTTCGGACGGAGTGTTCGGGCAGGAGCATACAGATTAATTTTGGCCAGTAACTCAGGAACATCATATTCTGCGAGTAAAACTTTAGCAACGAAGACGACCTGCGATATGTTTCGTCGCTTAGCAAGAGTATCCAAACCCAGTAAACGACAGCGGTCAGCATACGGTGGTAAATTCAGCGAGTCACTCCATGGAAGATAGCGCAGTGCGTATCTGACGAATTTGCGTTGAACAGCTTCGAATCGTCCACTCCATACAGCTTGGTAGGGATTCCAGACAACACACGCGAATTCCAGTAGTGAGCGTACCAATGAACAGTAAAGGGCTTTAAAACACAGAGTATCACGAAATTCCTTAGATATCTTGAACATGAATCCAAGCTGTCGATTAGCTTTGTCGATCGTGGTTGAGAAGTGGCGAGTGTATGTGAGCTTTTCATCCAACATTACACCGAGGTCTTTAACGTGATCGACACGTTGAACTACAGTTCCAGCAACGTTATAATCAAACAAAATGGTAGTCCTAGTTCGACGGAAACTAATTACGCAGCACTTTGAGACGCATAGGACCATAAAATTACGTTCACACCCATCATTAAAGATTTCAAGAAGGTTTTGTAGTTCTAAACATAGCCTCGAACGACTAGATAAATCTTCAAGTCATCGGCAAAAAACAATTTACCTCCACGTAGTAGAATAAACGTTACATCGTTCACAAATAAAGAGAAGAGCATTGGTCCCAAAGTGCTACCCTGTGGAACTCCTGATCTGTTCGAGAAACAGTACGATGAGTAGTTTCCAATGCATACAGTAACTTCACGTTGCACGAGGTACAATCTTAGCCAGCTGCAGAAGGGAACAGAACATCCAATTTTTTCAAGCTTTGCTAGCAGAACGTCGTGCACAACTCTATCAAACGCAGCTTTAAGATCAGTGTAGATGGCATCCACTTGAAGTTTCTTGCATACATTTTCCATACAGAACGACGTAAAGCAGAACAGATTAGTTTCCACGGAGCGGCCAGGAAAGAAACCATGTTGACACGTACTTATGTAATGCTTGCAGGAAGCAAACAATCTCTCATTTATCAGCGACTCAAACACCTTAGATTCAATATGATGTAAATATTCTGAAACTGATTTGTCATGACTTGGAAAAAATTCTCAAAAGTAAAACATGATTTTATAATATTTTCTCTTTTTTGAAAGCTGCTTGTTGGGCGTTGGCCAAATTTTGATTTTTCAGATACAATCCTGAATAGGAGATGCTTAACGTTAATATCAGACTTAAAGTGAACATTTCAGGCATAACATTTGATAACGGCACAAAAGCATTTGTAAACAAACTTTCTAAGACCCTTTACGCGCGAACCAAAGTACGCGCCATTATCAAATGTTATGGCTGATTTGATAATTTTTTTGGACTTTTCCAATGTTGAGTAAGTATCCGTCCATTAATCGAACACTCGATAATTCAACGTTACGATAATCCGTCTCTTGTAAGTCAGTTAATAACTCGGCTCAAAAACATGTTCAGCTATTCTTATCATACAATACGCTTAATAATACTTTCTTTTAACAGAATATGCAGATAAATTAGCCCGAAAGATGAATGCAGCCAAGTTATTAACAAAAGATTGAATCGATGAAGATAATAGATCAATGTAGTTAGGACCTATTGGAAAATAACGTGAGATTTATGGTGGCTTACCACCATTGGAGCTTACTCCAACAGGTGTTATTCTCGGATTAAATGCCGATCAAGAATGTCCGGCTGCTTGATGTCGATATCAGATTTATTCAACACGACTCTAAGAAAACATGTTGCAGATCATCCAAACAGGAACGGGATTAAAAGTTAATCGGAGTTTGAGCTTACCGCTATTAATATCAATCACAAAACAGAATTCAAGCTTAACATTGTCTTAGGTCCTAAGTAACATTGACATATTTTCAAGAAACGGTTCTGTGCTCAAGTTATTAACGACGAGATTAACGAAAAAGAAAGCCGACAAAGAGAATCTGTCAATGTTGCTTAGGACCTAATGCAATGTTCAGCTTGAAGTTATCAAAGAAAGAGAAAGTTGACGAAGAGAATCGATCCATGTTACTTAGGACCTTATGTAATGTTCAGCTTGATTTAATGTCATGTAAACAACAAAAACATTCGTTGCGTATCTAGTGCCAGTATTGTGGTTCTTAAGAAAAATCCACATAATGCCCAACAACTTATGCGCCGATCAGTTGCGCGCCGGGTTGTGCGCCAGCTATCTTGATGAATATGTAAACAAACAAACGTCAAAAAAAATCCGTATCGAACCGCAAATTTTCCGAGTTTGTTCTATTCATAACAGTTTCCAAATCCATACTTTCCATAACATTGACAAAATGTATCGAATTAAAGAAGAGGTACTTGGCCGACATGCATCAACCAATACGAAGTATCACGTGCTGTACGGGTTCTATTTCCTGGGCTTGTCCAAATCGCAATTGGCAAAAATGTACGGGAAGCATCACACTACAATTAGCAGCTGGATAAAACGTTATCGCGAAAGTGGATTGGTGGCTCGCAGAGAGAGAAGAAAAGTGTCCTTGCAGTTTGGAGCAGAGAAACGACGGTGGTTAATCGAACAGTTTAAAAAAAAATCCGACATTATTCTTAGATGAGGCCAGGGATAGTTTTGAGAAAACTTTCAACTGCTCCATCAGTACGTCCTCTGTTTCCAGAATACTACACGAGCAAGGATATACGTGGAAAGTTCTAGAGCGTCGGGCGATCCAGGTTCAAGAATCTCAGATTTGTCATTTCGTCAATGAGCTGGCTGCAGTAAACTGGGACCTACATCACCTTATCTTTTTGGACGAAGTATCGATCGACAACAGAGGTATGTTGCGGAATCGAGGCTACGCCAAGGTCGGCGAAAAATTGATTTACAGGGGTGAATTCAACCGCAAAGCCAGAGTATCCTTACTCTGCTTCTTGGGCCAGACAGGAATGAAGAACACGTACTTGACGGAAGGAACTTTCACGAGGGCAAAGTTCTTTGAATGTTGTCGTAGCTTTGTCAACAATGGAGAAATTTATCGACACCCTGGAGTTAATTCGGTCTGGATCTTGGATGGGGCTAGAATTCACTGCCATCGACGAATAGTTGAGTACCTCCGGTCATTGGGAATCCATGTTATCTTTTTGCCTCCGTATACACCGTTTTTCAATCCAATCGAGTATATTTTTGAATACTGCAAGAAAAAACTACAACGTGTCTACGTAGAAAATAGCTCTTCGGATCTCACAACTACCATTTCTGCGACGTTAAATACATTCACGAACTTTAACTGCACTCGTGTATTCCGCAAATGCGGATATCTGCCAGGTGGGAAATTCAATCCGGCAAACGGACTAAGTCAAAATATCGAATCATTGGGATTTGAGAATGTACGTAATAAGGATTAATAAACAATAAATCAAATAATCAAATGTTGTTCACCTTTTTTTTATTTCATAAACTCAAAACAAAGAGATGTTCAATAAGCAACAGCTTCAATCAGTTGGTCGTCCCGAATGCGTATGGAATCGTTCGGAATCAGGATCAGCAAATCGTTATTGATGGTCGACATCCAAGCAGTCGGTCACTTCCTCGGCGAGTTTCTGCCCAAAGCTATCTTCAGATACAGCAATACTGCCAGACACATCTGCTAGCAATGAAGTGTTAGTTGCCTGCATCGTTTGCAATGCGGTCAAGCGCAATTGCATCGCCTTAGCATATGTCATAAGCTGGTCCAAATCTGCTTGCAGGCCATCCAACAATTGTTTATACCCTGAATTAACATTTTGGGCAATGCATACATCCTGACGAGTGTGATTCAGCACGTTTTGAGAGCATGAGGGAACCGTCTGGAACAAATGTATCAGATGTTGGGGAGGTCCTCGGAACTTCAATTCCTCTCGTTCAAGCGCGTCTTTGGTCAGTAAGTACGAAGCCCATACAGACCAGTTGATGTCCGATGAAATGTAGGATAGCTTGTAGAGTTCATTCAACTCAGTGGACAAATTACTGTTTGCCTGGTTGGCTGCTGCTCCTGCTCGGTCACGCTCCTCCGGTTTTATCAGCTGTACTCGCAGTGTTTCGTACATAGCGGTTGAGGTCACCGACTCCGAATAAATGTGCACAAACACGTTAATATCTCTGTTCAGAAATTTCTGCATTTTGTCTGGCTTTTCTAGCAACTGTAATGGTTTAAACGTGCGTTTCGAGGCTTTATCTTGGAAGGAGATGAACTCATCCATATCGCCGACTTCTGGGTTCAAATCATCATTCCAGTGCACGGTAAATTGATCAGCATCTCCACCAGCGAGTGATTCAAACACGGCCTCTCTGCGAATGAACTTTTCACAGTAATCCCATACAGTTTGCATTACCTCCTCAGCTGATTCACAGTTCACTTGCACTTTTCCCACAGAAGGACCTTTTTTGTGGCCCTTGAAGTTTCTGATGAATACAGTTGCTGGGAATCGAAATATTTGTTTTGGCTCCGCTTGTTCACTTTCACTTCCAGGACTTCCGGGCGAAGCAGAATCCAGTGTATCCTGGAACGATCGTTTTGTCTGCTGCACATTTGATGGTCCTGCTTCTGCTTCCTCCTCCAGAAATTCTACCTCGTAGTCAACCTCCCGTCCCTCCAGTCCTACAAAAGTTGGAGACATATGCATGATGGCACATCTGAAAAAGAAACACTTATAATGAAATGCATTTCATTTGAATTGATACGAAAAATATTTTACCTGCGATTCAAAGTCGACGTCGAACGGGCACAGCAGAAATCAAATGAAGCCGCTAGGAAAAATGAGTTGACAGTTTGTTTTGTTTTGTTTGGTGAAGGGTAACTGATGGGTTGTTGACTATGTACGATTGCAAGTAATTTTTTTTATTTGTTGATTTGCAACTGTTTTAAGTGAAATTATGATTCACTGGCCCGAAATACATATAGGTAATAACGAGTTGAAGCTTTAAAAAGGGTAACGTCAATATTTAAAGACAATTTTTGAAGCAATATAAGATTTCGTTCGAGTCAACTATCAGTCACATACCCTTGCGCACAAAAGAGTGACAGCTGAGCAAATCAAGCTTTTGCTAGAATTTCTCGGGAACCACAATATTATTGACGAAAATGTATCCAGCAGGTCATCCTGTAGCAAATTACCAGCAGTATCGTGCAAATTACCATCACTATTGTGCAATTCTCGATCAAAAGAAATTGCTGACCCTCGCGGACACAGTATCAAACGCGCTTTCAAGTAAGTCAGAACGTAGGAAAAATAAACACATCTTCGAAAACCAACGTACCTTCCTCATTTTCCAGTGTATGACTTTCGGTGGTGTACAAACCATCCGGCATCCATGTCTCTCCTGTCTCCAATAACATGAGCAGTTCTCTATTGAATGCACTCAAGGCCAAGTCACTGGATAGTTATCCATCGTTTTCCAGTACTACGTGTGAAAATAGGCGATCGATAGTGTGGGATCCTAGAGACAATAAAACTAGAAAAATGAGTCGATTTGAATTTGATTTATGAGTGATCAATATGTACATACCATGTTCAAGCAAACTCTCAATACTTGTTGTAGCGATAATGATGTGTCTTTTACGGCGAGAGGAGTCACAAACTTTGTATGCAACTAATTGGTCCATAGTGCTTAGTTATTGTCCTTAATTGGAATTGGTGGTATGGAATGCTTGATAAATAGGTACTTTTTATGATTTTCTTCGAAAGAAGCAATCGGTGTTCGGTCAATGATATCTTCAATTGGTTTGCAGAGTAACTTTGATGAGTCTTCGTCGTTGTTCTTTATCTCCAAAACACCTCGCTATGTTGTTTATTGCGAGTTCATTTCCAAAAACTACAATTGTTTTCGACGAAATGTTGTAGAGTAGTAACACGATATTCAGCACAAAGCAGTTTTCTCCGTATTCATCATGG
Organism: Ochlerotatus camptorhynchus; assembly: GCF_037179485.1. Classification (NCBI taxonomy): domain Eukaryota; kingdom Metazoa; phylum Arthropoda; class Insecta; order Diptera; family Culicidae; genus Ochlerotatus; species Ochlerotatus camptorhynchus. The sequence goes on from NW_027041025.1 coordinate 697,981, forward strand.
TTTAAGAACAAAAAATTGCCTGCACTATACGAGTATCCTATGTATGAACTCTTTTCAGCGTACACAAATCGGTCATCATCCAATTTTAAATCACGAAGGGTGTCCTTCCATGAGCACGGAAGTTCCTCAAATTTTTCTACGAAACTTCCCAATAGAAAATCGTTTTTAAAACGATTGGTTTGTAAGTTCAAAAGACCTTGGTAATATTGAGGGGGAGGTAGCTCATCGATTCTTCCGGTTCGCCTCCTAGCATCGTGCTATAAGGTACCAGGCGATAACCAGGGTAGTTGATCGATAGCTTGATGATTTCATTTCGTTGGCGTCTGCTATGGGAAATTCTCATAGCAGGTGTTGACGATGGGACGTTGTCGAGTTGTTGAATAGCAACTATCGTGGTAACTCACCGATTACCTGTCGATCTGCCAAATTTGGAAAGACGTCTGCATTGAATTGTCTCATATAATAATATTCCGCCCACTATATCACACGAAATTGCGAGTAGTTGAGTGGAATGGAGATAAGTTAAGCATTGGGTACATGACCAAGTCTCCCCTGGGTGGTGCCAGAAGATGAGCGCAATAGAATCATCAAGTTGCCATAAGGCACGGAACGAGACTATTGCATGGCTGGGTAGTCAAAGTCTTCCATTCGTTAGTCATTTCAGGTGGATTAGAACAGGTTTAGGTTTAGGGTGGGCGTTGGCCAGATTTGGTTTCCTAAATAGGACCTAGATTATTTAATACACTAGTAACCTCAACTTCTGTCACAATGTTTCATTGTGACTAATCAACACTCAATGGGTAAAATATCAAATTTGCGGTAAATTTGAAAAAAGGGAACTTGGAGTGTAGAGTGCACTGTTCACTGGACGATTCTGAAGCCCGACCAAGTGAGTGGGTTACGGGTTTATTTGATTGTACGTCATTTCCAAGTTATATATAGATACATTCATACCATTGGCATTTTGTATTTGAGATAAGACAGAGACAGGATGCGGAGGGCCCGCTTAGGGGGAGCGTAACCCATGTTATGGCTTCCATTTATTAAATAGTTCAGATAGGCTGGAAATGATAGGTTCATGGTGAGAAAATGTACCATATGGTGCCCGTTCACTGATCAAAATTAGATTCAAATCGTCAGGCCCTGCCCTGGAATAAGGGAATTGACGATGATTTGTCAAGTTTCATTTTGCATTTGCATATAATTGTAAGTTTAGGTTTGCTTTTGTAATTGTAAGATAGATAGTTTGCCTCAATTGAAACATTGAGTTAAACATACCTCTAAAATAGTAGTAGTTACAGTGCCGCATTATCTAACTTTTGTTTTGTTTGTTTACATATAACTAATACTAATACCTCCTTGTTTTCTCTCTAATTTGTCTACTATGTCCCACCATCACGATGAGAGATGAGCTACCGTACATGGTACACGCTCATATACACTCCCAAAATAGTATGCCGCAAGTAAGTATATCACAGAGGCAACTAAAGATCCAGAAACAAAAACCGAAAACGCTTGGTTTACAGTGGTCGACCAGGGTGTGTGCTGATAAATTACAAAATTACAATTACATCATTATTCCATACATCAGCTTGAATTACGTTGATCGATATTACATTTTTTTGCTGTACACTACACCACCGGAGCCAGCAAAGTTCAACAATCCATCGTTGCTTATGCCTTTGTTGTCGTTTGGAACCAGTTTTGCGTGGTAGGTGACGATTGTGCGTATTTCTCGCGTAAATTTTGAAAAGGGCCTAGCCTGAACAATACGTAAAGAGCAAATTGAAACATTGTACGTCGCGTGAAAGTGGAACTTAATGAAGGCCTAAGTACTTTTTCGTAGTTTTTAGTTTTCGGATTTGAAAGATCGTCGGTTACAGTGGCCTGCTTACTGAGCAGAAAAACGCGGTCCCAGGTCCTTACATATCAAAGAGATTTATAGTAAAATCGCTTGTGTATCGTGTATTTTGCGAAACTCGTTGTTGTCGTTGGTTCCGGGTTTGAATGGATACAAAAATTAGAGCAACGGTATTATGTGATATGAGGGGCTCGGTGGCCTTAGAGCAACCGTTTTTGCTTACTGAGCAGAACATCATGAGTCTAATCTCAGGCCCATCCACAATCAAGATTCGTCAATCGTTTTATTTGTTAATATGACTACATGGTAATAACAGCAGCTCGGTGATTAAAAAGGTGCTCGTCTGCCTAGTGGCAAACGTTTTTGCTTACTGAGCAGAAGACCGTGGGTTTAGTCCCAAGCTCCTTCGCGTTATATGATCGTTAGGACATTAATTCAGCTTATCGTTTACCAAAACGAACCCTGCTGCAAACCCAACCCTCTTATCCAACATCCCAGTGATTCCTCGTGGAAGTGCAGAGGTGTTCTCGGCTTCCATCAAAGCGAGTGTCATGTCAACACAATCCTTCCCATTCCTTTCTTGACCTGTGTTCGGGCGCGGCCGGCGCTGGTATTGCCTAATTTAAGATCACCAGTTTTTACACATTGAGGATGATTGCTAGTCCCAAGCATCGTCTATTGGTTCTCTGTGTAATTACAGCTGATCTGGCAATAACAGAGTAGCAACCGTGGGCGGTCAATCAAGCTCAAGCTCAAGCTCAAGCTCAAAAGACCTTGGTAATATTGATGTTGCTCGCTGCAGAATTTTACGACATTTTTAAAGTTGAGCGTAGTACGCAAGCATCGCTTAAAAAAGCAATGTTTTCTTTCGCAGAATAAGGTGCAGTAGGCCATTATAGGGCCCATATATAACAGGTAGTGGAGTGGAGTGTGAAGTGGTGTTTGGGTCTCAATGGTAAATAAAATGAGATCTCCTCAATTCCACATACTCATTCAAGTCTGCTGTCAGTATGTGTATTTGTACGTTTGAAATAACCGGAGCTGTTACAGAATCAGTGATTTTTTTAATCAAAAGCAGTATAATAATTTCTGGTTTGTTGTAAACAATGGATTTCTGAAGGAAAATTAAAGGAATTATCTGTACAAGATTGTTTTTTTTTTGTTTAAAGAGACTTTACCCTTCAAGGGCATTCGTCTCTGAAAATTTAATAATTAGTGTTCACAAAATATACATATACATTTCAAATTTTCTTATACATTCTAATTTTTTTCAAAAAACTTATTACTTTCACTTCCGCATCCTTATTGTTTCTTAATACAAATTCTACGTCGTCGGGAAAATCCACATCGTGACGCTGTGAGTTGAACTGCTGACAGCCGATGAGGATATGATGAACAGTTCGGTTCCTGTTACAGGTATTGCAAACTTCTTGCGGTTTCCTTTCGAACAAATGGTGTTTTGTTAGCCAGGTGTGTCCGAGTCGAAGCCTCGTAAGAACTATTTGGTCTCTTCTGTCCTTCTGGTCCATCCATCCAAAAACTGATGGTTTAACAATCCTAGTTATATTGCTTGCTGATCCATCCCAAGTTGACTGATGTATTTGACATATTTCACTTTTACTCCATTCGATAATATCGTGTGCTGGAACATTGTTTGTAGCTTTCTCTCGCTGTCGACCTTTATTTGCTGCTCTGTCAGCCTCTTCCAAGTCCCCGGCAGGATGACAGATAACCTTAGTTTCACGTAGCCACTTGCAAATAGTAGATGTCGTCACACAACGTAAACAAAGGGTTTCTCCTTCACCACCGCAACGGTGTTTCTGTATGAGAAACAAAATTTTTGTTTCACCATGTGTGGATGTCAAACAACAGGCAAGAATGCCATATGAAAAGAGCGAATTCATGAATTTCGTGGTGAAATTCAATAAAACCATACAAATTGAACCGATTGAATGAGTTTCATCTTATATCATCGAATGGCAATCAAAATACTTTGATTTCTTCAGTTCTATTTTGCTCTTGAATTTGATCAGCCTTCAGAATATTGCTTTGAACATAGTTGTGCAATGAAGGTTTACTTTCCCGTGTTTCTCCTACGGGATAAGTAAAGTAAACGGCTGAAATTGACCTTCGACAGACGTACAAACTACACCGTTGTACCACAAACGAAGTGACAGACGACTTACTGGCGAAGAAATCCATTAAAATAATGTGGTTCACTGTAATAGAATTTTCTTGGAAGCTTGTGCCATCATCCACCAGATGGGTTAGTTTTTTTGTTTTGATTTGAACAAAGTTGATTTTGTGTACAATGATTCTTTGACAGTGTGCAAAGAGTGCGTATCATTTTGTCATTTTTTTATGCATTTCAGTTTTGAGTAGAGTGAAAGAGATAGAACCAAAACATTCTAGTACATTCGGTTAAAATGCTAGTTCAATCTAGTAGTAGTGTTGCCATGTGGTACACTGAAAAATTGCAATAGCAGGTTCGTCACCAAAGTTTTCGAGCCGCTCCGTCTGTCACTTCGTTTGTGGTTGTACTATCGTTGTACTCTTTTAAGCTAGTAACTCAAATTGTACATTATGCAGTACTAGCTGCACAAGTTTGTCGGATTAGCCAGAGGATACTGTAATAAGTACGCTCTTACTTGCTGAAAAACCATTCTTTCTTTGTTCATCAACTTTTGACGTAGGACTACGTCTTTGATTTCTATATGGGGGTACACTTTGTGAAAACCGAAAATGGAACATGTAACAAATTAAGAAAGATTTTGAACGTTAATAACTCAGCTGCCTCTGGTACAATTTCAATAGTTTTATCACCAATCTATCTCGCATCGCTACAATGCTTCCGAATGTTGATTTTCAACAAGATACTATTGAAAAACTGGTAAATGTCCAGCGTTGTCCAAAAGCGTCGAATTAACTAACAAATCCACTAATTACCTACATGCATATGCTGCTTCCCGAGCACAGTCGTCAGAGAGTAGTAAGTAGACGAAACAAGTCGAAGTGGCATTCGCCTCCGATCCTCGGGAGCGTGCGAATAGGGAGGATGGAATTGCGTAATATTTTGCACACTCATCGCCATATTCAGAACCAAACGCAAATTCTTCGAGATAACTACCATCCGTCGTCTGGCTCGCCGTGGCGATGTCTGACGTATCTCCGGTCTGATTTACGAGGTGTGCAGAAGATGCTCCTGAAAAATGAGATCCGTTATGCTGTCACCTACACTAAACACCATGGATGTCATCTACGTTTTGAAGTGACAGAGACGCACTCTGTTTGGTTTCGGAGGTTAAATCGTCATCAACATTGGCAACAAAACGGCTCTTTTCAGGGCCACCAAGCTTATTACAGTAAAGAGTACGAATAGAATTCATCTGCCTGTTTGTCCATATTCAGAACCAACTATCACACAAAATGTACATGAATCTACATCAAACTGGAAGCAGGAGTACAAATTATTTTGATCAACCTTGATCAACTTTGAATCGCCACGGCCGGATATTTTCGATGGAAGAAGCAACAATCTAGCATCTAATTCTACGAAGACGGCAGGAAACATTTGTGAAGCCGAGCTATTTACGAAAGAGAGTGTCGATGAAGAGAATCGATCAATGTAGATAGGTCCTATTGGAAAGTTACGCGGGATTTGTTTTCCGTACTGAGCTCCAATGGTACCGACGCCAGGGAGGCAGCTCCCACACCTGGACCCTACCAATCGACCCATCAACTCAACCGGGGACCAACGGCATTACTTCCCCAAGGAAGGCGTGATCAGAGATTTATGCCTTAGAACATGCCGGTGGCGCCGACTGAGATTGGACCCAGGCCTGCTGGGGTTGGAGATAATCACGCTAACCACCGGCGCCGATATCTTTCAAGGTGATATAACGCCGAATGAGAACGACCCAAATTTGAGTTTAGTTATCTCAACAATAAGAAATAAAGTGCAGGAACTCTGCGATGAGAAAATTTGCCTCATGTTTTCCCAGGTTTTTCCAGGATTTTCCAGGGAAAAATTCCCGAATTTGAGAAAAGTAAAGATTGGATTCACTCAGTCTATTGGTACTACTCCGAGACTTGAATACAATTTTCGTCAATTTCTTCATTTTCTGGCAGATTTTTTAGGTTTTTCCACAGGAAACCATGACACAAATTTACTCATCGCTGAGTTCCTGCACTTTTGGCGATTATGAGTGAACTAAACTCAAATTTGGGTCGTTCTCATTCGCCGTGTACGCAAAAGGAAAAGAGCCAGTGTCGCTACTTGATAGCAAACTACTCATAATGGGAGGAGTCTTTGAAGCTTTTATACCACTTGGTTGCACATCATTCTTCTTTAACCTGAAAAGATATAAAAGAGCGCTGTTGTATGGCATTAGCTCATCACTCATTCTCTGCTTGATCGTCAAGCAGTTCAGTTCGGTGTTAGCTCGCTCTCTCGAGTTGGTTGAAAAGTTCATTGCGATAGTGTTCGCGCTCTCTCTTTCGCGGTTTGTCGTGCGTGTGTGTGCCCCGTAATGGGGAAGCATCGGTCGCGAAGCCCGGCGAAGGTCCAGAACCCCGGAGAAGGAAGCTCCGGTGTGCTTACCTCGAACAGGTTTGCTGTTCTCCCCATGGATGGGAATATCCAGCCAGCTGTGTTGGAAAAACGCAGTAAGAAGAGGAAGAAGAATCGAGGCCAGTCCGATGTCACTGCGACGAACAACAGCGATGTTGGAGATTTCGGTGACGCTGCCGAAACCGTGAATACTGCCGAAATGAGCACGGCAAAAGTGAAGCTACCTCCATTGGTAGTGAAAAATGCCCATCTTAATGTGCTCATTGCGGATCTAGCGACGCTGGGTGTTAAAGCCGAATACAAGTTGGGCAGAGTCGGCACTAAAGTGATGCTCCGTACCAAAACGGAGTTTGACGTGGTCGTCGCCCACCTGAGGACTTCCAAGGTGGAATTCTTTACCCATGACATTCCCGGTGAGAAGCCGTTCAAGGTCGTCATCAGGGGCCTACCAAACTTCGACCCGAAGTTTATCGAATCAGAAATCAGGGACCGGTACAAGCTGGCCCCAAGTGCCGTGTATCGAATGACAAGAAGAGACGAGAATGTGAAGGCGTATCCGGATAGCCTTTTCCTGGTACACTTCCAGAAGGGAACGGTGACGCTCAACGCACTGAAAGCCATCCGGTCCATCAATTCCATCATCGTTCGCTGGGAGCCATACCGTGGCGGCCATCGCGATGTGACTCAGTGCCAGCGGTGTCTGAACTTCGGACACGGTACCCGCAACTGCAACATTAAGCCACGCTGCGGACATTGCGCTCAAGACCATGCCACCTCCGAATGTGCTGCGGATGAAACTGTGGCGTCCAAATGCGCCAACTGTGGTGGTGCTCACCAAGGATCCAACAAGCAGTGCCCTAAACGCGAGGATTTCAAGCGCATCCGAAATCAAGCGTCCACCAACAATCAACCAGCACGAAGGAAGGATAAGGCCCCGGCTTTCAGGACAGAGGACTTTCCACCTCTTCGTGGACAAGCAAATCCCAGGGTGCGATCCGCGCCCCCTCAAGAAACGTCTGGATCTTCTGCTGGACAAAGCTCTCCATCCCCCCCTGGATTCTGGAGGCAACCAACAGCTCAAACAAACAATCCCGATCTGTTCTCAGCAGACGAACTGATGGAGATTTTTATCAACATGACCGGTGCTCTACGTAAGTGCCGCAATAAGCCCGAACAGATCCAAGTGCTCGGTAAGTTCATCATCCAATATGGTGTCTAAACCGCTAACCATCGCTACCTGGAACGCTTGCTCTGTAAGAGCTAAACAGATTGAGCTTGCCGACTTCCTCCGCAAGCATAGCATCGACGTGGGTCTTCTAACCGAAACCCACCTAAAGTTCGGTGACAGCTTCTGGTTGCCTGACCACAACATTATCCGGCTTGATCGCACCAGCTCCAGGGGGTGGTGGTGTAGCGGTCATCTTCAGAAAGGGAATCAAGTTTTGCACTCTGCCCCACATCCGCACTTCTATCATCGAGGCCATTAGTGTGGAGGTGGAATCACCAACTGGAAACGTCCGGTTCATCGCTGTTTACTGCCCACGCCAGTGTACCGCAAGCAACGGATTAGGAATCCAATTCAAGAAGGACCTGACCGCCATCACCCGTACTAGCTCCCGATTCATCGTTGGGGGCGATCTGAACGCCCGCCATGAAGCTTGGCGGAACTACCAGAGGAACCGAAACGGATGTCTATTGTTCGACCACGCACAACATGGACTGTACACAGTGCAATTTCCGGACGAACCAACTTTCATCTCTCCAGCGGGAAATCCCTCCACGCTAGACTTTTTCCTGTCAAACATCGGACTATCCAAGCCGGAGGCGCACAACGATCTCAGCTCCGACCACCAACCGGTGGTGACTGAAGTCGGTGTCAACGTGGTTCCTGCTAGAGGCTGCCTGCGTAAAGACTACCACCATGTCAACTGGGTGCAGTACGGTCGAATGGTGGACAGCAACATCGATAAAAATCCACTGCTCGACACCGTAGATGACATCGACCGGGCGTTGGAAGGACTCCAACAGGCCATATCCGAGGCTGACGAGACATGCGTTCGACAAGTTCCTGTGAGGGGTAAGTTTGTTGCTATTGATTCCCACACCCAATTATTGATTCGATTGAGAAATGTGCGTAGACGCCAGTTTCAGAGGACTGGAGACCTGGGCAAAAAACGTGAAATGGCCGATCTGAACAGGCAGATTGCTTCCAGAATGGACTCACTCCGAAATGAAAGTTTCGGGCGTGTTGTCCAGAATCTGGACGACCGCTCCAGACCATTCTGGAAGGTAGCCAAGGTCCTGAAAAATCATCCTAAACCCGTTCCACCTCTCAAAGTCGAAAATGATGACGATCGGCTTTTAATTACCCCACAGGAGAAAGCAAATGCGATCGGCGAGCATGTCGCTTCATCGCATTTGCTTGGCTCGACTATCCAAAGTCCGCTCGATGATCAGGTTGCGCAATGCGTTCAAAACCTAGATGCCTCCCCTTGTGTCGTGCCTCCGGCGGATATGATTACAGTACAACAAATTTGCTCAGCGCTGAAATGCACCAAGAACATGAAGGCTCCCGGGTTTGACGGTATATTCAACTTGATCTTGAAGAGACTCAGCATGAAAGTGCAGTCTCTTCTAACCGCTATCTTCAACAGATGCTTGGAACTGCACTACTTTCCAAGCATCTGGAAAGTAGCAAAAATCATACCAATCCGCAAGCCCGGTAAGGATCCAACATTGCCTTCAAGCTACAGACCAATCAGCCTCCTTTCAGCGCTGAGCAAATTGTTCGAGAAACTCATTCTCAATCGTTTGCTCAAGTTTGTCGAGGAAAATAACATTCTCCTTCCGGAACAGTTTGGATTCAGAAAGGGGCACTCCACCAATCATCAGCTAGTACGGGTGTTGAATAACATCCGAAGTAACAAAGCTGTATCCAAGTCCACAGCCATGGCCTTGTTAGACGTTGAAAAGGCGTTTGACAATGTTTGGCATGATGGACTTGTGTACAAGCTTTGTAACTTCAACTTTCCTTTACATCTTATTAAAATCACCCGTAACTACCTTCAGCAAAGGTCGTTTAAGGTATCGTTGAATGGTTGTCTCTCAGACACGTTTTCGATCCCAGCAGGAGTCCCGCAAGGTAGTCTGCTGGGCCCCTTGCTTTACAGCATTTACACTTCCGACATTCCTCCCCTCGGTGACGGTTGCGTGTTTTTCCTGTTCGCAGATGATACCGCAATAGCCGTCAAAGGAAGGATGCCTCGCGAAATAACGAACAAACTTCAACGATGCCTTAACGCCTTTGCTGATTATGCCACCACGTGGAAAATCAAAATCAATGCCTCCAAAACACAAGCGATTATGTTCCTCCATCGGCAATCGCCCAAACTGAAACCGGCTCCATCTTGTACTGTAATCATGAATGGCACAAGGGTTGAGTGGTCCGCCGAAGTAACCTATCTCGGGATGTTGTTCGATGAAAAGCTCCTCTTCCGTTCGCATATAGAGAAAACAGTAGTCAAGTGTTCTGCCTTGGTTAGGTGTCTGTATCCGCTGATTTGCCGCAGATCCCGCCTCTCAAGGGTGAACAAACTGGCCGTCTACAAACAAATCATAGCACCTGCGATCCTCTACGCAGCTCCGGTGTGGGAATCATGTGCACAGACTCACAGGAACAAAATCCAGGTCGCTCAGAATAGAGTGCTGAGGATGGTACTTGATCGTCCTTTTGACACTAGAATAACAAATTTACACGAAGAGGCAGGCATTGCCAAAATAGACTCCAGAATTAACGAAATTAAGACTAAATTTGCACAAAAATGTAATTTATCAGAACATGCTTTGATAAGCAATTTGTATATAGTAGATTAGGTGTATATAGTAGTTGTAGGTTAATTGTAGTTGTAAATAGTAGTTATAAGTAGTCTCCTTTTTCAAATTTTAAAACAAACCAATCCCACCAAGGTGGTCATTCTCTAAAACAGGCCTGATAGGACTAGGAACTGTAATTAATAATAATTGAAATTTCACAGGAACTAAAGTTGAAAAGACGCATCTGTGTCACTTGATAAGTTATACATGTAAACCACACAAATTCAAGGAATATAGATCATTTAAGTCAAAAAAAAAGGCATTAGCTCATTTTCGCTTCGGACGGCGTGGTGAACAGCAATAGCAGCAATAGGAAGGTGGTGGCTAGTCCACTCCTTCACACCTAACAAGCAACAATTGACTGGTCGTGGCAAAGGAGGAAAAGTCTGGTAAAGGAGGCGCCAAGCGTCATCGCTAAGTTCTTCGAGATAACCGCCATCGGTCGTCTGGCTCACCGTGCTGGTGTCAAACGTATCTCCGGTCGGATCTACGAGGTGTGCTGAAGGTGTTCCTGGAAAATGAGATCCATGATGCTGTCATCTACACTAAACACGCCAAGCGTAAGTGGCCATGGATGTCCTCTTCAATAAAACGGCCCTTTTCAGGGCCATCAAGCTTACATCAGTAAAGAGTTGGAATTGAATTTATCTGTGCTTATTTGTCCATATTCAGAACCACAAGCTCCCAACGACCACACAAAATGCTCTCCAGAGTTGCAATCTTGTACCCAAACTTGGAAGCAGGGGTGCAAGTGATTTTGATTGATTCTCTTAATCAACTTTCTTTTTGAAAAAGATTACTACTAATTTGGTACGCCTGCTACAATTCAAAAACGGAATGAGTTGAGATAATAGATAATTGATCAATTAAAAGAACTAAATGCTCTTCACGTTTATTCCGTCCACTAGCGGTCCTACGTCAAGCTTCCGTTCAAGCCCCTAGGCACGGACCCTTCTACTTTTTTCAGTTTTTTGGTGACAGTCGTCCATACTTTTACTAGAGTACTGTAGTCGAAATCACCGAAAGTATTATCGCTCAATTCTCATTTGTTTCGATTAATTCGATGACAACCACATATTTTCGATTTACAAATCATATGTTTAAGCTTTTGGTTCTGTTCTATTCAAAGACATACGACATTACATAAAAAAATCATTAACTGATTATGAATTGTGCATACGACTGAATATCAAAATGACTGGACTTCCTATGTCGCTGATGTTAATTTTGACGTCGGACTTCACGTGTACCACACGCGCGTTCTGGTTTGGTGGGCGCGCGACAATAAGGTGAATTTTAAACTTGCATTTCATTTACGATACATAATTTCCGCACTCGTCCTATTCAGATAACACTTCTGAAAACTTGTGAGTTTGACAGAACCACCAGAACCAAATTATCTCGGTACATTGGAAATATACTGGAGTTGTCAAGTTGCCCCCGGGTTGGCCTCTTCATTTCCGGTTATTTTCGAGTGGCCGAGAATCCAGCAGTAGCAAATATCCTTTTCTTCTGCTTCCCTCTCGATAGCTTGAACGCACGGGTTCTTAGACTTTCCTGCTTCTAGTGTTTGTAGGCAACTAGCAGAGTCACTAAATATAACGGACCGTTGCCATTTGCTTCACGAGTTGCCCATAACAAAGCTGCAGCTTCAGCAGTGAAAACTGAGCATTGTTCAGGAAGACTAGCTTCAATTCTAGTTGTAGGACCAATTACACCGAAACCAACTTTACCATCAGCCAAAGATCTGTCTGTAAACCATCGGTTGTGCTCTTGGTATTTGTGATCTACTAACTCACGGAAAGCTTCCCTTGCTAGCTGAGGCGTCTGTCCTGCTTTGACTTTCGCTTTGATTGTCCAATCGATTGGTCGTTTCCGTTTGTGCCAAGGTCTATGCTGAATAGTTATGAGTTTTTTCAATGGCGGAAGCGATTTACCCGTAAGGTGTTGGAAAACAGTGTTGGATTTTTTCCATAAACCGTTGCACTCGTTAGGTAGTTTTTCTAGCACGGAACATGATTTCCTAATTTCCTTGTACTGGAAAGGTAAACATCACGATTCCACGACCAGAGGCAAGATAGGGCTGGTACGAAGGGCACTTGAAGCGATTGTTAGAATTTGGTTGTAGATCGGGGCATGGTTTTTGAGGTTCTCTTTCCTGAGAATTTCCATACCATAGAAAAGTTTTGATGTTATTGTTGCATTTCCTATGTAGAGAAGGGTCTTACGGTCTGTTTTTTTTTCGAAATAGCTCTTATCAAATTCAGACGGCTTCTGCAATCCTCTTTAAGTTGCTTCGTATGTATATTAAATTTACATTTCCTGTCAAAAAGAACGTCCAAGATTCTTGTAGACTTGGTCTTAGGGATAACGGAGTCCCCCAACAATATCTTAGCCCCTTCTAAATGCCAATTTTTATGACGGATAACCTTGCAACAGTGCATGGTTGAAGACTTTGTAGGAGACATCTCGAAGCCAATGCTAGTAGCCCAATTTTCGATTGCTGTAACTGCTTTTTGAAGTCTACGACGAAGGAATCCTACTCGATAATGATGTCATCAGCGTATAGGAAGACCTGGACATTTTTTGGTATGATTTTGAATATAGAGTTAATAGCAAGGAGAAAAATAGATACTGAAAGAACCGAGCCTTGAGGGACTCCATTTTCTTGATGGGTACTTTTGGACAAGTGCCCAGCAAAACTGACTTTAGCTGAACGCTGCTGCAAGAAGTTGGAAATGAAGTTGTTCATTTTAATTCCCAGATTATTTTTCACTACCGCTTCTATAATGTTTCGATGCCAGACTCTGTCGTATGCTTTTTTTAATATCCAGGGTTACGATCTCACAGTGTTCTCCTTTTCTTGCAGCCTCTGAAATCACGTCATCAAATTCTGCCAGGTAACAGATTGATCCCTTTCCCTTCCGGAATGCATATTGCCTGTGGTGCAAATTACCAGTTTCCTCTAAGTGCGCGATGAGCCGATGATTCACCATTCGTTTCATGGTTTTGGCCACACAACTCGTTAGCAAGATTGGGCGGAAGTTACCAGCTTCGTTTCTGTTTCCTACACCTTTGGTGATCGGGATGATTATACTTTCTTTCCATTCAGTAGGGAGTTCTCCACTGGACCAGATTCGATTGAAGGCTTTTAGGAGGCTAGCCTTACAATGGAAAGGAAGTCGTTTTAGCATAGGATAGCCTATTTCATCCGGTCCAACTGATGTTCCTGCACGCTTTCTAGTGCTCGAAAGAGCTCTTGAATCGAAAAGTTTCTATTCAACACAGTATCTTCATCTGTGTCAAGCTCAAGTTCGATTTCTTCCCTTTGCTGTTTACATCGCAGAAACGCTTCTGGATAACTTTCTGTGGCGGAAGAGGCTGCAAAAAAAATCAGCAAAGTGATCGGCGATTGCTGTAGGGTCGTTTACATGTTCTCCGTCGATGATATGTCCGATTCCCCTAGCACTCTTCTTTCCATTCAGTCCATTAAAGCGTTGCCACTTGAAATTGTTCGCCTTTCGAGAGAAGTTGAATTCAAGCTTTGTGCTTATTCTGAGTTGCTTAAATAAACTGTTGGTTTTTTCCTGTAAGTTGCTTGCAGTAACAGTTCCTTCAGACACCAATCTTTTGAAGATGAGATACAGGTCATAATTTACCCACCCTTCAAATAAATCGGGTAATTCATTTAAGGTGCAGCCTGACTTAACCCCTCGATACGGAATTTGGGCAGAGTTATTTTGAATCACTATTCGATTCAGGAGTTCGCGATGCAGCAAATCCAAAGGGGTCGTTCTGAAAGGTTCCGTAATCCATCTACAGAAAAAACGGATTTCTGGAAAAACTTTACGTTAATCCAGCAAGCTGATGGGCACTCAATTTATCATTCATAGCAGTAAATACTGATCTGTATACCGTTTTTCCTTCACCACTACCGTGTACAACGATGCCTTCTTCTTCCAGTACTTTTACATCCTCTACGAATCTCCGGAGCACAGTATTTGTACCGAAATATGAAAAATCTTTGTTCTTGCAAAGTAGAACAAGGTGAACGTTTTCCGTGAGCCCACGCAAATGAGGATCTAAGTTGCCTAGTACCAAGTAAACACATAGTATTCCCAAGAGCATTTACCACAACTTCCACGGCATCTTGGTAGACAACAAGATTAATTGTTTTTCGGTTGAAGAAGCTACTGTTCTTGAATTTTAAACCATCCGTATAGACACTCATGTAACCAGGAACATCATGTTTATCACGAAACATAGCATTGTAAATATTTTTATCGTTTAACAGTTCTTTTAGGGTGTCGAGGATTGGCAAATAATAATAGAACCAATCCGTGTGATCCTTATTTTTCTGCAATGGAATTTCTACTGGAGACACGTATGAAAAGTTTTCACTATAGACTTTTTTTCGTGTATACGCTGTACGAAAAATCCCAGTAGATCCAAACATTCTGCTCAACAGTAGGCCTTCACCGAGTTGTACAACAATAGCATGTTTTAAAGTAGAAGTTGTAATATTAAGCTGCTCAGCCATCGCGTCACATTTAGTTTTCAAAATGTGTTCCTGAACACGAGCAACTTCTCCAAAAGCTTCTACAATTTCCTGAGTTGAACGGTTAGTAACATGGTGCTTGGAAAGTAACTTTAAAACTAGCGTTCCCATAATTTTCTCGATCACACTTATGGGATGCACTTCATCTTCTTTTTCTTCTTCTTTTCCTTTTCCACAATTTTCTTCTTCCTGTTCTGTTCCGCCACCGGAAAATGCATTATCTTCTCCTGAACTCTTGCTATGCAAAGAATCCTCCGTTGATGGAGAAACGAGTGATTTTTGAAAGCCTCTTCTGTGCATGTACATTTTATGTATTCTTAAACTATTGCTTGTCGCAAACGGTTTTCTCGTTGTACATTTTAAAGGACAGTACACTGGTTGACCCACTGAATCATTATCCATAAACTGCATGATGTAACAGAGCACTTTATTGGTGGCCTATCATTTCTGGTTTTGATATCTGAGTGCCGGTACCGGAGATGATGTCGGAATGACGAAAATGACCCAAAATTCTTATTGCATTCTTTGACCGAGCAATTAAATATTTTGAAGCCACGATGCACTTTCATATGAAGGCTGTATAATGTAACATCTGTAAGCACAGTATCGCATATATTGCACTTAATTTTGTCCTCCATTTCAACAAACCTTTTCGACGCTACCGACGAGCTAAACGCAACGCACTCTGAAAATGGCTGACTATTTTTTATCTGCCGTCTGGCAGTATCGCGTCAAACTTGTTTACGCGAATGTCGTGTAAATTTCTAGGTGACGTCGCTGAATATTACTTGCACGGCGTATTGTTCTGATAAAAGTAGTTGAAATTTACTTCATATCGTGTATTTTTCAACATTTTTTTATTATAATAGTATGTGCGCGACTTCTTGCGTAAAATTAAATTAGATATTGAATTATGCGACTTTTTTTCTGCTTGTTTATAAATTACGCTCTTGTTAATATTCATTATTTTTTGCTGTGTAAAGTGCACAAGATTCATAGAACATTAGAAAGGATTTTCAAAAATGGGGCTGGCAAAATCGGGTTATTACTGTATGATGATTGATTTGATAAATAAATAAATAAATATCACAACACTCGCCCAACCATCTAAAGCATAACATATTTGTAACAAATCTTCATTGTGATAGAATTATACAAAGTGCAGAACGTAGTGTGATGAATCATCGTGGTCTCAACGCGCTAAAACAAAATATGTACACTTAACTTTTCCTCCAATAGATCCACGCGCATTAAAGTCATATTCCCCACCAACATACTATCTAAGTTTGTCTGTAGTATGGCGAGACGACCACCACCGTTATAGTTCTTCATCGCCCAGTCTAGATCAAACATCAACTGCTATGTGCTATATATGTAGTCTCTTGAAAGTGACATTTGCGCAGTTTCCCCTGTATGCAACCGGCCATGATCGTTCAACCTTTTCCACATAAGTACCCTATGAACTCGCAATTCCCACCGACGACGACGCGACGATGGTTATTTGAACTTTTTTCAAACTATTGTATCTCCAACATTACCAATACCTAGTTCCATGTGTGCTAAACACCGTTTATAGAAATCACACATTTGGACAAAATAAAACACATTTGAATAATATCCGCTTCAATTGAATTTCATTCCATGTTTGATTTCTCGATGCTGATGATGCTGTTATTTGAATGGGGTCGATTTTGGTCAAACAAATAATAAGCGTTCATTGGTCTCAAGTACCTATACGCATAATCTTTAGCGTGTCGAAAATAGTCAAATTGATATTCCTCGTGTAAAGCACCACAGACGTAGGGGCAGGGTGGGGTGTGCAATAAACTAAAATCGGCCGTAAATTTAACATTGAACCATATTGCATTAGATTATGTGTGTGTGTGTGTTCGCCATATTTGCGGAGGGGCACCAGCATCAGAGGGAATACATTTTTATGTTCGATTGTATGCAAATTTAGAGCTGCGAGAGAATTTTGTTTAAATATTCCAATTTATTATTGAATTGATGACCTGCGTCGTTTCCGATCCGTTTTATGCTATAGTGTTTCGCGGTGTATTGAGATGTTTGTACTAGAAGAAGGTTGAATCGCTAAACGATTATGTCGTTTTCGACCTTCTGCTGTAATGTTTTGGTGGATGGAATATTTTCTTTTGAATGTGTATATGGTTACGTTGTTCGATTATTCGATTATTCGAAGTAATTTGCAGAATTTTGCTTTACTGCAGATCAGTAAAGCTTATAAAATATGACGTTAATTACCCAAGTAGTGCATGTTGTCACATTAAAGTTACTGCCACTATTTTGTAACCATATCATGTGTCATAAAATCATTACTGCAACCATGGAGGCAACAGCAATGTGACAAAAAAAAAACGCAAGGCGCGAATAGGTGGGGTCAAAAAATGTCTTACGATTTCTTACATGGGAGGGAGGGGTCTCAGAAATATCCTACGTAAGGATGAACAAGTCATGTACAGACCATTCAAATATTTGATATAAGATCTTATGAAGGGGCGGAGAGTTTTTCGTTAGATATTACTAGGTCTAACAATGGAAGAAGGGAGGGTTACAAAATAAAAACAAATTGCTTAAGTTATTATTGCATGACCTCATAACACAATGTAGAAAACTGCAAAGGATAATCTTTACACACAGGCTTAAATAATTATGTGAATTGAAGTGTGACGTGCTGGATTTTAGCTCCTGACAATATGACTGCCGTGCAACAATTTTTTGGATTTTCATGATATTTGAGATATTGTATGATGGCTTTTGAACCAAATAAAGACCTGGCTACTTTCCTGGCTTCCTTTACGTGTCCAGCTATTATCAATGTGGAGAATTTTATGTGATTTAAGGTGTCGTATGATGGGATTTGGTCTAAGCCATAAACTGGCCACCTCCCTTGAGCCTCCCTTGACTATTATTGAACTTATATTTGAATGCTCATGTGATGGGTTTTGGTCCTATTGTATACGGATTAGAACGATCGTTCTGTAACATCGATATATTGCACTCCAAAAAAATATCATATAAATTTCATGTGCAAAAGCACGTACAGCTAAAAAATATCGATGGATTGGCAAATACTTGACACCAATAAAACGTATTACAATTTATATTAAAATTCAATTTTGAGACTATTCAAAACTATTGGTTGTTTGTGTAAATACTACGTGATTTTCATATAAACTGCTGTCACATAGATTCTACGTTATTTTCCAGTGTGAAAAAATATGTCAAGATGGCGAGTGAACGTTGTGTTTCTGACGATCTGCTCAACGATTTGGAATTTTCGGTTGATTTATAGGACCTTTTTGCGAGTAAGATTGATTAAACTAAATTAATAAGCAGAATTAATTGCATCATAGTTGTATTCCCCAGCAAACGGCATTGACGAATTCGATTTGTTAACAATCACACCCGAGCTGTTAGCAGAGTTGTTGCTTAGAACTGATGTGCCCTGGGATGCAGGCAAAGTTTACGATCGGATTTGTGCGTGGAAATTCCAAAATGTGAGTAGAGCTCAACGTATATAGAATAATTCACGATATATTTCGCTTCATTTCCTCAGAAAATATCTGTTTTAAGCCTGCTCAGAGTTCGTCACATCGAGCTTGAAGGCGAATGTAGTTCCAGTCAAGGCATGTAATAGAAATAATTTGTAAACAAATACAAATCTTAAAAACAAATCTTTCAGCAGATACCCATCAGCAGAACAGACCTCCAGCAGATCATTCGACAGAATCCGAAAGCTGGGTAGCAGAACCCGACTTGTTGGAAGAACTACTACTACCTATAAAACTTGATACTGATTACATAGTTGAAGTATCAAACGTGGTACAGTTTAAGGGTACTACTTATAGAAATAGCTATTTCATGTCGCAATTTGTGAATCATCTGATGTATTTGTACGAAATTTTAGAAATTCTTCGCTTTTCTGATAAGTTGTACTTCATTGCTCAATTATGGCGTGTAGGAGATTATGATGAGCATTTTCTAGCATATGAAGCGATAGAATGCATGCCGCTTGTAGACATAATTGAAATCGAACTATATGATAGTTTCCCAGTAACGCTACAGAAAAGTTTTACTTTCGCGTGAAAAATAACTTAAATTTAGAAAATAGCTACTAGTTATAAGCTCTAACTTGTGTATCAGGTAATAAAATAAAGTTATAACGACCAAAAATACTGTTTTATTTCGCAAAATAATCAAAACATAATTTAAAAAGAAGCATAACTTTGCATAATGGTATTAATTAAATTGCTAAATTTTACATGAAATGTTAATTCAGTCCATTGGATAAATCACATAGGGTAAACGATCCTATAGTTGCGGTACGTTAGAAGAGTTAGGTTCCTATAGTTGTGTATTGAGTCTCCATACACAACTATAGGAACCTAACGCTTCTAACGTACCGCTACTATAGGAGCGTTTACCCTAATATGTATGTGAATCTTTAGTGATTTCAACTAAAAATTGGCTTGCCTACAGCTATATGCGGAACACGTAATATTGATATGAAAACCATTATGGAAAATATCCATGTATGAATTCACGTAACAATGAAGTGAAAAATATTCTGAGTGTGTGGGGTTGAACAACGATTAAATGAAAATAAAACAGTCTGAACTGACACACTCACGCAATCAGGCTAAGGCCTTGTTGTCCTATCCTGTCCGAAGAAGTCGTCTCTACTCTACTCGATCCATGACCACACGTCGCCAGTAGACTGGCCCACATTTATATGGGGTATTTTATTATTTTTTTTTTTTTTGAACGGGCCCCTAGATTTGTGCCATAAGTTGAGAAATACTCTCTATGAAAATTTCATAAAATTTCATTCGGATGTAACACGACCTGGCACTTTTGATTTAAAATTGATATGGGATTTTGGTTGAAATTTCTGGAGAAATAATATTCCTTCACTGTTTCGTCCGTAGAACAGGGCTGGTAGCGATCAATGCTGTCTTTCCTTTCGTCGGTCTCTGTTCCGCAATCTAGTGCCAATCACCGACGGACATCGATTGCCATCCATTGACGGCAATCGAATGTGCAGGAAGGCAGCTTCCACACCTGCGTAGGATATCGCACCCATTCAACAACATACATGGGCCGGGACCAACGGCTTTACTTCCCTTCCGAAGGAAGACGTGACCATAGATTTTTATGCCTCAGAAAAATCCAACCGACCTCGACTGGGATTGAACCCAGACCCATTGGGGTGAGAAAGCAGTCACGCTTACCACTACACCACCGGCGTCAGCTAGATCAATGCTGTCGAAAATGGTGATTTTAGTGATGATGAATCCCACATAATTGTAAGCGAATCTTACATCCACCGGTTGGGTGTACAATAGTCGCTCTCACTAGAGAAGTTTGGAGCTTTGTAGAAGCGTTTCAAAACAGTTTTTGACAATTCTTTCGACTGAAATTGTTAGAGCAGCTACACCCAACCGGGGAATGTAAGATTCGCTCACAATTATGTGGATTCATCATCAGAGGATGTTAGTGGAGACCGCATGAACCGAGGATGCGATATACCTAGCTGCGGTCCAATGCAAGAAAATTGGAGACCGAAAAATGTAGAGTGTATTAGTGAGTGAAATTAATTATGTCGCAAAATAATAGAAAACAGGTTGCCGTTTGGATCACGAACGTTCCGAATAACAGACCTGTGCTTTCTTCACTGCTCTCTCCATGCTTCTGAGTATGGATAGCCTAAAAGCAAACATGAAGCGCTCATTTTCTCGCATACTCGACTTCGTATGCTTTTTCTGCTGGAGAGATTCGAGGCAAGTGTGTGCGTCTACAAGCTTACTGGTATAGTCGAAAGTGTAGATAGAACACGAAATAAAAAAGACAAAAAACCATTACATCACCTGCAAGGTCAATTTATAACATTCGTTGCGATGTTCATGAATAGAGGATGATAGGAAACGGAACTAACATTCCTTTCCTTTTTTCATTTGGTTTTTTTGTTTTTTCCGTCGATCTTGTTTTCCGTGCTGAGCACCAATGCTACCGACGTGCCAGGAAGGCAGCTCCCACACCTGGACCCTACCTACCTATCGACCCATCAACTCATGAACCGGGGACCAACGGCTTTATTTCCCATCCGAAGGAAGGCGTGATCAGAGATGTTATTCTTCAGAACATCCCGGCGGCGCCGACTGATATTGAACCCAGGCCTGCTGGGGTGAGAGGTAATCACGCTTACCACTACACCACCGGCG
Organism: Ochlerotatus camptorhynchus; assembly: GCF_037179485.1. Taxonomy (NCBI): domain Eukaryota; kingdom Metazoa; phylum Arthropoda; class Insecta; order Diptera; family Culicidae; genus Ochlerotatus; species Ochlerotatus camptorhynchus. Next base: position 719,085 of record NW_027041025.1, read on the forward strand.
CCGTTGGAACGAACATTCATTGTAATAGATTTTTGGTTTGCGTGTACAAAATGCTGCTGATTTCAAGTTGCCGATGAAAGCACAGCTGTTTAACACGCAGCTCAAATAGAAAGGTTGCTGAATAAAAAGATGTTGCCTATAATAGTCGCTCTCACTAGAGAATATTTGAGCTTTGTAGAAGCGTTTCAAAACAGTTTTTGACAATTCTTTCGACTGAAATTGTTAGAGCAGCCACACCCAACCAGGGGATGTAAGATTCGCTTACAATTATGTGAGATTCATCATCAGAGGATGTTAGTGAGTATGAACCGAGGATGCGATATACCTAGCTGCGGTCCAATGCAAGAAAATTGGAGACCGAAAAATGTAGAGTGTATTAGTGAGTGAAATTAATTATGTCGAAAAACAAAATAGGAATCAGGTTGCCGGACTGGACTCGAACCACGAACGTTCCCGATTATCAGACCTGTGCTTTCTCCACTGCTCTTTCCATGTTTCCGAATATGGATAGCCTAAAAGCAAACATCAAGCGCTCATTTTCTCGCATACTCGACTTCGTATGCTTTTTCTGCTGGAGAGATTCGTGCGTCGTTCTACAAGCTTATTGGTATAGTTGAACACGTCAAAAAACCATTACATCACCTGCATGGTCAATTTCTAACATTCGTTGCGATGTTCATGAACAGAGTATGATAGGAAACGGAACTAACATTCATTGTAATAGATTATTGGCTTGCGTGTAGCAGCAAAAGATTGTAAACAAACCAATACTGCATATGTGTGCGTTCCTTAGAGAAAAAGGCTATAGAAAGATGCATTCAAAGTGTTTTTATGTTAGGGGAATTTACGTATTCTCGGCAACCTAAGCAGCGACCTTCTTTCTATAGCCTTTTTCTCTAAGGAACGCACACATATGCAGCATTGGTTTGTTTACAATCTTTTGCTGTCAGGTGCTCTAACAATTTCAGTCGAAAGAATTGACAAAAACTGTTTTGAAACGCTTTAACAAAGCTCCAATCTTCTCTAGTGAGAGCGAGTATTGTCGGCAACCAGTTTTTCTTCGGCAACCGTTCTATTTGAACTGCATGTAAATCTGCTGTTCTATTATCGGCAACTCGAAATCAGCTACAATTTGTAGTGCGTGTGTTTCATTTCAAGAAAACCCTGCTAGATTGCTTTTTCTCAGTGGTAAAAATATAGTAAAATTGAAGCTGAAAGCATAAATAATCGTTTGTATACATTCAGCGAAGTGTTTTCGTAAGAAAATCCAGTGAAAATAGTGTTTCAATTTGGGTTGCCGAAAATAGTCTGTCATGCCGAAGCCGTCATTTCCCCTACTTCATACGCGAAGTTAGCGATTTTCAGAGTTGGTTGGAAATGCTAACATGAAGCTTTAGTGAGATAATTTATTAGCTAGAGAATGATCTTTAGAAGAGGGTAGGTGGATAGTTCCGTTAGAGTGCGGCAGTATGAAAATTGAATAGAAGTTGAAAATGAGCGAAGGGCCATTAATGCTACTGTTTTTAAAGATAGACGCACATCTGTTGCCTAACCCGTACGATGTACGCGGAAACTTGAAGTATGTCTCCAAGTCTACAGGCAAAAAATGTGCGTCCTTCTTTTTCTCATAAACTGACTGCGGCTGTGGAATAGTTCTAGCGACGTTTTCATCACTGCCTATAGCCCCACGTTGCGAGAGCATGCGTCTAACTTTAAAAACTGTCGCATAAATGGCCCTCCGCTCATTTTCAACTTCTATTCAATTTTCATACTGCCGTACTCTAACGGAACTATCCACCTACCCTCTTCTAAAGATCATTCTCTAGCTAATAAATCATCACACTAAAGCTTCATGTTAGCATTTCCAACCAACTCTATAGAAAGATGGTTGCTGCTTAGGTTGCCGAGAATACGTAAATTCCCCTACCAACATTAATTTAATTGAAAAGTTCTAAAAATGTTTAAGCTTGCTTTCTGAAAATCTGGGAACTTCTTGAATTTTCCCGCTAATTTAGTGAAACAAATGGAACTGAAATTCCCTTTGTTTTTGGAGCTTAACTAAATAAATTTATTTGAGATTCTCTCGAAATATCCATAAAAGTTCCTGAAGTACTCGGATCTTCCCTTAAGTTCCATAGACTTTTATGAAGTTCTCGAAATGTTTCTGAAGATCTCTGTACTTCTGTGAAGTTTTCGAAGTAAATAATTCTGAAATTTCAGGAACTTCTTTAAGCTTCCACAGGCAGCGAAATAATTAATAGAGTTATATGATTTTCACTGAGTTTAATAAGATTTGTCTGAAGTTCAAACTATCGAAACTTATTCATAACTTCTTCAAAAGTCTAGAGTTTTCTGATGCTTTTAAAACTGCCCAAAATATTCATCAATTTCATTAAAATTTTCTAGACTGCCCCATTTTACTGAAATTGATTTAGCATGTGAATATATTCATCAATGGTACATTTACGACTGTCGAAGAATTGATTCATTGAAATTGATACTAACATAAAATAAACCTGCGTAAGCGTGATTACCTCTCACCCCAGCAGGCCTGGGTTCAATCCCAGTCGGCGCCGCCGGGATGTTCTGAGGCATAACATCTCTGATCACGCCTTCCTTCGGATGGGAAGTAAAGCCGTTGGTCCCCGGTTCATGAGTTGATGGGTCGATAGGTAGGGTGCAGGCGTGGGGCTTGTCTCTCGGGCGTCTGTAGCATTTGGTGTTCAGCACGGAAAAGAAGATCAACGGAAAACAAATCAAGGAATATAAAAAATAAACCTTATGGGGGGTGACATTGAGCCAAAACATAAGTTTTGTTAAAATGTATTGACAAATGTAAATGTAACGTAGCTATTAGAAGTACACTTGGTTATGATCACAATTTACTTTGTATGTATGGCTAAAAATCGCGTGTAACCCACGTCTATCCACATAAAAGTGTATTCAAACTTTTGTTTGTCTGTGGACATTTTTAAAAACGTTTTTTGCTACATTTATGATACTCTACTTTCCAGCACTATTTAATTCAAACAACTGAATAATGTTATCTACACTTACTCCAGGAGTTCAAGCATTTCATTTCTGTATATTTAAGACATTTACCGGAATAAACATATTATAATTTTGGCCTAATGCCACCCCGTCTTACGGTAAAGTTTGAGTCATTCAATATCTGGACATACTGTTTATTTAACTGCAGTGCTCCTAGCGGTCGGATCTGGAATGCTTTGACAGCAGTTTGCTTCGAAATGTTTCATGTTTCAGTGCTAAAAGTTCGTCACGATACATTTTGTTGATGGAAGCCGCGAACCGAAAATAAATTTTGGACACTCACTTGGAAGATGATGATGATGATGATGATGATGGTCCCACCTCTTACCCCTACAAAGGTTTGAGCTGGACGATTTATCTTTAAGATAATTAAATATAAACATTTTAACCAGGTTAGCAAACAAAAACGAGCTGGTTACAGTTACAGATATAAATTCCCTCTAGACTTTACAGTTGCTTCACAGCAATATACATAAATGTGAAAAAGCTTAGGCGTCCACCTCTTAGTTCGCCTTTTTGTCCACCTAGAATATTCATAAGTATTACAAGCAATCAAGAGTTAATGAACAATCAACAAAGCATCCTATACACTAGCAACCCCGCAATGATGCTATTATAATTTTCAGCAATGTCAGGAATGCTCACGAACCCCCGACATTCAGCCAGAAAACTTAATACTAACTCAAAGTATCTTCCAAATAAGCTTCAAAGTTGCATTTTTTTTTATCAAATGTTAAATTCAGTCCTCTATATCCGTAATACGCGCGCGAGGCTCAAACCTTTGTAGACTACTACTTTTTTTTTTTTTAACTACTACTTTAATTCAAATATAAAAAAAAAAAAATCCATCATCACCATCGTGGCGAACAAAATAGTTTTTGCAGTGCTACTATAATTATTAAAAAGTCGTTATGACAGCTATCCATACAAAATAATCCGTTATAAATAACTTCGTCAAAATACATACTTCGTCCATTCATAAAAAAAAAAAAAATAAAAATCACTGGATAACTGTTCAAAAGACAGTTTTAACGTGTGAAATACAATGTCTCTTGAATTCTGCTAATGTTGTTGCACGTTTAATATGTCTAGGCATCGAATTGAAAACATTCACTCCTTTAAAATACAATGAATTCTGTGAAGCGCAAGTCAAGAAATGTGGTGTTCTTATTTCATCCGCGTTTCTAGTATTATATCTATGAAAATCACTTCCTCTTTCAATTCGATCACACAAATATCGAGGCAGCAAACCATTTACTACTTTAAAAATGAACACCATAGTCAAATAAACTATTCTTTGCTTCACTGATAGCCATTTTAAAGCGTCCAGCATCAAAGTTGAGGAAGTGAATCTATTACATCGCAAAATCAAACGCATTATTTTATTCTGCAAACGCTGTAATCTCGATATTTGTGTTTCATTGGCTAGAAATAAAATGGATGGGCAAAAGTCTAGATGAGGAGAGATGATTGATTTGTATAGCTGTATTTTACTGGCAATAGTTAAATCGTTTTTCAGTCGACATAGAATTCCATACTTCTTGGCAATTTTCTTGATGACATTGTCAATGTGAGAGTTGAACTTAAGTTTGTCATCAATAATCACGCCAAGATATTTAATCTCCCGAACGCGATCAATAGCCTCATCATCAATTACCACGGAGACATTATCATTTACTCGGTTCCGCGAAATTACCATGAATTTAGTTTTACTTGTATTTAATTTCAACTGCTTACACTTCAACCATCTACTTAGAGAACGCAAATCTTCATTCAAATGTGAGACGGCAACCTCTAAATCCTTAGCTGCAATGAATAACACAGTATCATCTGCAAAAAGATTAATGTCGCAAAATCGTAAAACGCGTCGCAAATCATTAATATACATAATAAATAAAAGAGGCCCTAATACACTTCCCTGGGGCACTCCAAGGTTATTCCCCACGGGACTGGAAACAGAATCATTAAAAACAGTCCGTTGAGTTCTGTCAGATAAATAGCTTTCAAACCATTTATAAGCAGTACTCGTAATTCCAAAGCGCTTGATTGTACTTAACAGTAAGGGCCTAGAAATTGTTTCAAAAGCGCGTTTCAGATCCAAAAAAACAGCAACAGTCGTATCTTTACGCTCCAAGTTGTCTTTCCACTTTGCTAACACCAAATTCAACGCAGTTTCACAGGAATGACCTTCCCGTTCAAACCTCGCGAAGTCGTTGAAATTGGCTAAATCGACCGTGTGCAGTGTTCTCAAACGTTTCCGTGAGCGACATACTGTCGATCGGCAGGATCATAGCAAGCGTTGTAGTGAAACTAAGGATTGGAAGCAGCATTTGAAGGTGTTGAGAACGGTTAGGGCAAACCCAGGGCTGTCGAATTATTATATCGCCAAAAATTCAATGCCAGCCAAAGCACGGTCAGAAGAATTCGTCAGCGAGAAGAATTTCGATCTTTTCGGGCCGGTAAGCAACCAAACAGGACATTGAAGCAGAATCTAGTGACTAAAATACGTGCCCTGAAGTTGTACAATGAGATTCTTACAAAGTACGAAGGATGCATTCTCATAACCGACGAAACGTACGTGAAGATGGATTGTGGGCAGCTTGCCGGGCAAAAGTTCTTTAAAGCCACTGGTCGAGGTGATGTCCCTTGCAAGTTCAAATTCGTTTTTGCCGATAAATTTGTAAGAAAGCTTATGATTTGGCAAGGTATTTGCAGTTGCGGACAAAAAAAAAAACCAGGTTTTCGTGACAAACAAGACTATGGATTCTAAAATGTACAACCAGAAGTGCCTGATAAATCGTATTCTTCTGTACATTAAGGCTCACAATGGACCTATAAAGTTTTGACCTGATTTGGCAAGCTGCCACTACAGCGGAAAAGTTCTACAGTGGCATCGAGACAACGGGGTAGTTTTCTTCGAAAAGAACATCAATCTACCCTACTGTCCTCAATTCCGCCAATTGAGAAATATTGGGTAATTGCCAAACAAAAGTTGAAGAAGAGTGGGAAGGTGACGAGACATGAAAAATTACAACCTTGAACACATGTTCAGTTTTGGTGTTGTAAGCAGGCATGGAAAATCATTTGCATTCATTTCGTGCATTCATTTACATTCATTTGCCTCTAACTTTTTTCTTCAACAACATTTCGCAAAATGATGTATAGAGCTTTTGTAGGTTTTGTTATTAGCTACAACTTTTGTTAACAAGTCAAATCCGTTTCTCTTATGCATGACGAAGCAGATCGAACAGAAACCACTACTGTTTTTCAGTGAATGTATTTTACATTCACTGAAAAACAGTAACAAGTTCTGCCCGCTCTAGTTCGTGATGCATAAGAGATACAGATTTGAGTGATGATCAAAACTTGTAGCTAATAACAAAACCTACAAAAGCTCTATACATCATTTTGCGGATTACTGTTGATGAAACAAGTTAGAGGCAATTGAATGTATGAAATGAATGCAAATGATTTTCCATGCCTGGTTGTAAGTAAGAAGACATTTGAATCCGTCCAAGGTTTCAGCCAATACACGGCATTCCTTTTTGGCAATAAGCCGGAAAAGTTTACTAGAATTTTTCTCATTCTCATCATCTGTGAGCAAATCAAATTAATTTCATCAGAAGGGGGATCAAGAGATCAAAATTTATCCAAATCGACTTCCAAGCAGATTACTATAAGAATCTGAAGGATCGAAGAGGAATTTTCCAAATCGATATCCAAGCAGGATTACTTCGGGTAGGGTCCAATCAAGGATCAAAGAGAAATAAGAGTCAAACAAGATAGAAAATTTGCAGGTATATTGAGCACTGAAAAGTGCTGTTTAAATTTGTTGTAGCTTTAGGTAGTAGTAACACTTCCTTCAGCAAAAAGCAAATAGATCCGCACGGCAAGAGAGCACGATGCGGACTGTGTTGACACTACATTTAGTCAATATTCTTAATAAGAGCTCCCAGAAACGGCTCTACACGGGGTTTTACTCCCACTAGAACCTCTAGGCTCATATTATGTGTTGAATGCATACAGCCAAGGGCAATACGTAAACAACGATATTGAATGCGTTCCAATTTAATTAATGAAATATCTTGCACTACCTTAAATATGTTTCACGACATGAAAAATGGTGAGTGAGATGAAAAATGTTATATGTATATCAAAGTATAAGGACGCTCTAAAAATCACGGTTCGTCCGAAATCAAACATCGAGGATAATATTGATGAAATTGCTTTTTAGAGTGTGCTTACTGCTGGAAGTATATTCGAAATTATCATTAGTTTTGGAGGCCCCTTGATCAAAGATCAAGTTCAAGGTGAATTCAGCTCTGGTAGAACACTTCTTTTGGCATTTTTACGCCCCTCCTGCGACTTTACGTCGGCTTTAAACTTAGTGTTCTTTAAGTACTTCCACAGTTGTTAATTGATAGCTTTCTAAGCCTTTACAATTTTTCCAAATACAATCATACTCGATACCCAGGAAAGACCAAACCGGAAATCGAACCCAGCCGCCTCCAGCATGGCATTTCTTTATAGTTGTATCTTTACCAACTGAGATAAGGGAGACCCCTTAACTGGTAGAACACTGTTAACTTCAAAAAAGAAATCGAACATCAACACTGTATCAGTTTTGGATTTGGTGCGATTGGTTAGTTGGGCGTGATATAAATTGTTGTCCTATTATTCTGCCAAATTCGCTATCATTTGTATTGCTATTTCGAACAGTTACTTCAAATTCGATTTGTAATCCTTAATACTGGTAATCAACGTGCTAACTATGATAATGATTTCTGCCTGATCATCATTCGGGTCTTTTTCAACGCATACGAGTCCCCCTTCCATTTACGCCAGACCACAATACGATTTGGTAGTCCTTGCGATCCGTAACGTGAATTTAAATTGCTGTAGTGACACGCTTTGTACCACCATGCTCCAATATAGGTCAAAGCGCAATTCGAGTCGTGTTCATCGTTATCTCGATCAAATGTTGAAAAATTAACACCAGAGTGGTAGGTCAGACTATCATTGGCTGTCCCGCTGTATGTTCCAAGTTTACTCAAATTGTAAAACTCCACTTCGCTTCCGATTGCAAACTCGGAATATCGAGCAACTGCTTTGTCTCCATCAAAACCTTCCACTACAATGGCCAATTCATACTGGGCGGAATAAGTTATCTAGAAATGAGCAAAATAATATTTGATAATTAAATTCAAACTTACGCAATGAACTTTCATCTACCTCATGCAGTTTATCAAGTCCCAACCAGAATTCTCCATCTAATGATCCGAAGCCTTCCTTGTATTCGGCCCAAGGACGATAGAAATTTACTGCACCATTGAAGCGGTTTTGGAACACAAGCCAGCCACCACCTTCAAACTCTTGGTCACAATAAACATCGAATGTTGTTTTGATTCCACGTGATACAGCCAGTCGATGGATGCCTGATTTTCTAGATAGCACTTCACTGCACGACCGAGGGAGTCCTAATGATAAACATTTAGTTTGCCTATTTAATACTAATAATTCATAACATACAGAATCGTACCAACCTGAAACCGTCAACCCATTACCTTCTCGAATGATCTCTCCAGAGTGTATCCACATCGAAGACTGAATATTTCTAGTTAATTCTTGAACATCATTGCGTAGATTTTGAATGTCTCCCGTTGATTTGAGCTGAGACTTCATTGCACTGCAAGATAAGTATTGTGTTAACATTAAATCTTATCAGCAGGAAAACAACTTCTTACACATTCTCGAGAGCGTCCAAACGGGCTGCGAGCAGTTCATATCCAAATGTGCTACAAGATGCTTGTTTCTCCTGAGCTGGAATGAGTGGCACCAAGAACAAGAACAAGAAAGTTCCGAAACAAAGAGTTTTAGTCATTTTTTTTGCGTTATAATATTAGCACTTGATCAAACTGTTCTGTCAGGCGATTCAACACAACTGATAGAAGGCATCATTGAACTGGTCCTTTTTATACCGCTCGTGTGGGGATTCACCAGTGGGTGCTGCACTGCGGGGATTCCTCTGGCTAAATGCAATAAATGTGTCAAAATGACGTAATAAAAGAAATTCAGACAACAAAGTGAGGTTCTGACAAGAGAATCAAATTATTAAAGATTCCAAAGATTGTAACAGGGGGCCTCAGATAGCCTAAGTCAGTATGGTGCAAACTTGACAGCTTGATGGTTGACAGTGAGCCGAAGAGCGATTAAAGTTTAAAGAATTTGTTTCTAATTTGAGTGATAGATTGCCGGCAATGGAATGTAAGGTTTCCTCATTCGATCACTTATGGTTCTACGATTTCGCTTGTCAGTTTTTGGGTCACTGCTTAAATTTTCACCGCCATCCTCAATTTTCACGTCATTTGTGATAACACATCACACATAAATATCTGCAAGTAAGTTTTTTCGAGATCCATGATTAATTTGCGGTAATTATTCCCTCGAATTTCAATGAAATTAAGTGCATCACTTCATCTGTGTTAAAAAAAACACGACGGGTAATAATCTGTACTCGGAGACATCAGTCTTCATTCTCCATAGAACTATATTGACAATTTGATAAACCCATTCGCATAAACGGCCATTCTTGTACCGAATATGTCAACTCTAGACGATTAATATACACAGGTACTGTATCTGTTTACACATTTTGTCGCTTACGAAATATTTGAAATCAACTTGCATCAACTGTCTGTCAACAACGTAAGCTTCGAAAATTTCGCGGCACATTTTTATGGTGGTCATTAAAATGTCCCGATTACTAATAAGTGATATGTTTTGTATTCAAAATTAGAAAATTCGGCACCAACAAGACATCGACAATCCAAACACCTGTCATGACATTGACCGATTGAAACAATTGAACGTACATAGCGCCACCGTCATGGCTCGGTTGTGTATGTTTTTATGGTTTTTTCACCATTTCTCATGCTTGAAATTTGTCTTTTTCGTTAAACCTGTTAGCCGCTCATAAACACATGATGCATTCACGGTCAAACATACCGTTCAAACTTACGCTTCTTTACTGGTGTCAAACTGTAAAACCATCGGACTTGTGTAGATTCTTGTTCAAATATTTACGGTCGAATCATAATTTCCGAACAATGTGTTTGCTTAATGATTAGAAATTGCCTCAAACGTGCAAACGTCTTTGCCAGCAAATGGTGTGACTTTTGTGGGGTTGCAATATAAGACCAGCACCGAACTCAGCTATTGCAAAGAAGGCAAAATAAAATTAAAGGGTTGTTTCCTAGACACGACCGCAGTATATGAAATTGATGAAAGTCATGCATTTTTAACTATCATACTTTATCTTAAATATTTCATGTAGGGTTACGGTATGTAATGTGGGTCTAGTCCTTTCATTCGGCCTATCACGCAAATAAATAATTAATTAAGGAATATTACACAAAAAATAAGGAAAATATTGATCACTGATGGTTCATAAATGTGTACCACACACAAATCAATTTATATCACAACATTTCAATACATTTTCAGCTCTCGTAAGTAATAAAACTGGTTGAGAATATCACTCTGTTCGGAGTTTTTAGCCGCCATGACTTATAAGGTTAAGATGGGAAGGTTGACTGACGATCATCAAATGGCCTGATTATGGCATTTATTGAATGGAATTACCTGATAATACACACTAGACGTAAAACTTACAGTTGCTGTTTGAATATTTTATGTTTCTTTTAATTGTTTAACAACGTTTTCACAAGTAAATCATGGACCCAACTTTAGGGACACATTTCTTTTCTATGTTCCTAACTATGGCCCATGAAATTCATTTGACAGCATATAGCAATAAGAGTAACGTCAACAATGTGGTTTGCATTTGGATGATAAGGAACGAACAGGAAGGAAGATTTTTTCTGCCAAACCTGTATAATGAACATCACAATGTTTTGATTTCACTATTCTGCGGTCGAAAGACGATAAGCGAAATTTTTAATTTTTAATTTTTAATTTGAGTGATTTAATGTAGTTTTCGTAAAATTTTCTCTGTGAAATGTTTTGAGGAATGAAGAGCATTAAGTTAACAGTGATAGTGATAAAAAAATATACATCAGAAAACGTTACCAAGAGCGTTTTTTTGAGGATCAAACAAGATAGGACGAAGTTGCATCCATAAATAGACCCAATTTGGGGACAATAGACCCATATTACATACATTTCCCTGGTGAGTTATTGTCTCAAAAAAAGTAAGTTTTTCAACTTTTCGTGGTTTCTGGTAGCAAACGACATAATAAGCATATCTAAGCATACCATTTAGCAGTAGAATATCGTTTGCAGGTAAATTAATTGATGAGTTATGATTAAAAACGTAATCGATGGCTGCATATTAGACCGAGGTTAGGGACGTATACCCTATTTCAATTTTTCGGCTATGGTTCAAAACTTGTGACAATTCATGTTATCATAATCAGACCACCGTTCATCTTACGCATGATATATTTGAATTTAGTGTAATGGTTAAAAACTGACAGAATTTTCCCTACATAACTGCATTGGATTGATCAATGAATAGCTATTTTGTTGTGATCAATGTGCACTAAATTCGACATCGCCATCGACTACAATAGGAACTGACACTATTTTTTCTCACATTTTTTGTTGATTTGCACCTCAGTATGGTACACAAAAACGACATACATGTTGTGGGATAAAACAATACCCAAAAAATACTTTATTTCAGTAGCTCCATCATTAGTATTAAATAAGGTCTCTGAAGCAGAGAAGAGAGTGAAGGTTGCATTTTATGATAACGCAACAGGCAGTTGTTTTTCAGAAGACGGTATTTTAAATACTGAACAAAATGTTGGTTCATATGTCAGCGATGTACCGGGTATAAGCACCTCTTTGTTCTCCAATTTAGAGGACAACCCCAACATAAAATTATCATGCATCATCATTATGTACTTCAGTAGAATCATGCAAAATAGAATACTGAGACTTTTCTCAAACCAAACGTTTGGTTTCCAAAAAGTAGATGCTTAGTACAACATCAATTGGAAATTAGTGGGATTCAGTTATTGAATTTCAAAGTCAGAGCAAAAGCTCGTATACAGGTTCTCCATCTGATGTCACTGAAGTTATCCAGTACCATACCATCCAGCATTTACTAATTTGTAGTACAGGAAGCCATCCAGTATCATACCATCCAGAATGCATCATAAATCAACTATTGTATACTTCACGGCGTAAATGGAGCAATTGTGCTAAATTCACTTTTAAATCAAAATTTACAACCATTAATGATATTACATATAATTTAACCATGTAAGGTGGGAAAACCAGTGACAAACCATTCCAGTTCTTCACCTAGAATATTCTAGAATATCTAAACAAGACATTTAAACATTAAGACATCTTGGCTAATTTTTTTGAAATTGTTTGATTGATTTTTTTTACTTCAAAGAGGAGTTCCTCAAAGAAATTTGAAAATTTTTCTACAAATACTTGCTGGATGGGAATACTGAGTCAAATATAATTAAAGTGATTTATTCAGAGTATTCCGTAATATCTTAAGATGACATTTGCATACTTAAACATCATGGCTAATTGTTTTGAAATTGTTTGATTGATTTTTTTACTTCAAAGAGGAGTTCTTCAAAGAAATTTGAAAATGTTTGTCCCATGCTAGTCAAAATTCTACTACTACACAATGTTTGATTTGATTCGCTATGAAAGTTTGACAGATTAAATGAGGGGTTAGTGGATTTTCCTATGTTTCGAGGGACACATCGATTAGCTTGGGACCGAAGAGAGTACCAGAGCTGACCCAAAAAGTTGAGCACGTTTCTTCGGGACCTTGTGGTCTTAGAGTTACCTCTATGGCAATATCCCGTTCATACAACAGCCTATCGGCCTATATCACGTGATAAACACGATACAAAGAACGTACCAAAAATTAAGATAATTTCACCCAACTAGGTCCTATACTGCGGGAAGCCAAAAGTAAGTAAGTAATTTCTTTGATGTAAAAATAAATCAATCAGACAATTTCAAAACAATTAGCCATGATGTTTAAGTATACAAATGTCTTCTTAAGATATTACTGAATACTCTGAATAAATCACTTTAATTATATTTGACTCAGTATTCCCATCCAGCAAGTATTTTAAAATAATATGAAAATTTCTTTGAAGAACTCCTTTTTGAAGTAAAAAAAATCAATCAAACTATTTCAAAACAATTAGCCATGATGTTTAAGCATGCAAATGTCTTCTTAAGATATTACTGAATACTCTGAATAAATCACTTTATTTATATTTGACTCAGTATTCCCATCCAGCAAGTATTTGTAGAAAAAATTTCAAATTTCTTTGAAGAACTCCTCTTTGAAATAAAAAAAGTCAATCAAACAATTTCAAAACAATTAGCCAAGATGTCTTAATGTTTAAATGTCTTGTTTAGATATTCTAGAATATTCTAGGTGAAGAACTGGAATGGTTTGTCACTGGTTTTCCCACCATACATGGTTAAATTATATGTAATATCATTAATGGTTGTAAATTTTGATTTAAAAGTTAATTTAGCACAATTGCACCATTTACTCCGTGAAGTATGCAATAGTTTATTTATGTTGCTTTCTGGATGGTATGGTACTGGATGGCTTTCTGTACTACAAATTAGTAGATGCTGGATGGTATGGCACTAGATAGCTTCAGTGACATCTCCATCCGTTCAATGTTTTGATAGCAAGCATCATAGTTAAGGTACACCGGGGTAAGTTGAAACGGTGCGTGCATCTCTTAGCGGAAGTGAATATTCACTGTATATATTTTTGAGAGGCATTGTGTACTACCGCAAACTGCTATATAAGAAATAATCTCAGTGATTATTCACTTCCGCTAAGAGATACATCTACCGTTTCAACTTCCCTACGCGTTTCAACTAGCCCCGGTGTAGGGCAATGGATTTTTGTTGGACCTATTTATGTCATTTTCGCACTGCGCCTAAATGTATGCCTGTTTTTCTATGAATATAACATATGGACATGAAAAATGTGTGTTTGGTGAAAAAGTCTAACATACTAGTTTCTATTAATACTAAAGAATGAATAATGTTCTCAAAATAGGATTTTATTGAAACGCGGGTTCGTAATCACCCAAGCACTCCTGAGTCCTGAGTAATTGGACTAATTGTAAACAGTAGATAGAGCTTATTTTTCTATGATGCACGGCATATGCATATAAGTTAACATCCGACGTCCCTCATTCTTTACGTATTCTGCACAAAAAATACATACGAAATCCCTCCTTTTTAACATATTCTGCACAAAAAAATGCTGGTTAAGCCTCGCCCCTGCCAGGTTTTCCCGCCGTTTTTTTATGAATGGGGCGGGGCAGAACGTATCTTTTGTGCAGAATATGTAAATAGGATGGACTTCGGATGTTAATCTAATTGCACTAGATATGTTTTACAGTCACTTACATCAAAATTTCGTAAATGATTTTTTTCTCAAATTTGAATGTTTTGTCTCTCTGGGCAGTGGCAGTAAGCGGGTAAAATATTAATTGAATCAAACTTTCTGGTTGGTAGTTAGTTGCCACCTGTTTTCGGATGCGTTTGAAGTCCTCGCGTTTGGAGCACTGTCTGTCGGAACCTTGATATGCACCACCACAGTTGGCGCATTTTAACGCCACGGCTCCATCCGCAGGGCAGTTGGAAGTGGCGTGTTCTCGAGCGCAGTTGCTGCAGCGTGGCTTGATGTTGCAGTTGTGGGTACCGTGTCCAAAATTGAGGCACCGCTGGCAGTGCGTTACGTCACGATGGCCGCCACGGTATGGCTCCCATCGTACGATGATGGAGTAGATCGATCGGATGGCTTGCAGCGCATTGAGAGTCACCGTCTCTTTCTGGAAGTGCACCAGGAAGAGGCAATCCGGGTACGTCTTCACGTTTTCGTCTCTCCTTGTCATTCGGAATACAGCGATTGGGGCTAGCTTGTACCGGTTGATTTCAGCTTCAACCATCTTGGGGTCGAAGTTTGGTAGACCCCTGATGACTACCTTGAAGGGCTTCTCACCGGGGATGTCGTGCGTGAAGAATTCCGCCTTGGAATCCTTCAGATATTTCACGGCCACTTCGTACTCCGCTTTTGTTCGCAGCATCACCTTGGTGCCGATCCTGCCGAGCTTAAACTCAGCTGCAACGCCCAGCGTTGAGAGATCGCCAATCGTTGAGTGGTACTTGCTTCACCACCAGTGGAGGAAGCTTGATTTTCGCCGCACTCGGGCCGGCAGAATTCTCGGTTTCAACGGCGTCGCCGAAATCACCGATGTCGCTGGCGTTCGTCGCGGTAACATCGTCGCGTCCGCTCGTACCATCGGACTGTCCTTGATTCTTCTTCCTCTTTTTCGTCCGCTTCACCGGGACTGGGTTGGTATTTTCAACATCGGTGGGAAGAGTAGCGTACCTTTTTGAGGTAGGTACCGAGCTACCCTCACCGCTGTTCTTCTTCTCCGCTTGATCACGAAGTCTGCTCCGGGAGCGCTGTCTTCCCATCACGCGATGCGACCGACACTACTGACGACGCGACGTGCAGTATATCTGCGAACGTTTGTAACAAACTATAGGTTAATCGAACAACTCGACAGAGCGAGCAAAGACCGAACTGTACTGCTTGACGTTCAAGCAGCTAATGATGGTTCATGCCCATGTTGAGCAGAGGCAGGAAAGCAGCGCTGTTTTATATCTTTTCAGGTTCAAGCAGAATGATGTGCAACCAAGTGGTATTCGTTTATGATGACTGGGTTTGGGGAAAAAGTTTAGTTCATAAAAACAGTAATAAAATTTTCATGTGCGTATTTTCAACAGGTTTTTGATTAAACATTGGAAAAGTATTCATCTCAGCAGATTTGTTAAGTAATATCCTATCGAATGGCGTATTTGGATTTTAATTTAATCTATAAATGACAAAGTTACAAGCGTTCAAAACCTAACACATATTTTTTTCATTTGTACCCCAGTATAGTCGACAAAGACGTAGTTCAACGTCAAAAAAAAAACCAACAAAAATGGCGGACAAGTGACCTCAGACCTAGGGACCAGACAGCTTTAAATCAAGAGTAATTTTAAGGCAAATTTTGAGTAGCTCTGAGTTACTCGCGCTGCTCAATGATGAATATCGTTGTTAACATGTCAATATGTATCGCAGCAACTCAGTCAACGAGAGAAAAGTTTTGATCGAGTTATGTGTCACATATGTTTCACCGGTGTAAGTTCAAAACAAATTTGTAAACTTCTTTTTTTATATCCTACCGCATCACTTGCATTCCCGGCATTTTTCATGACTTTAATTACTTTGGTCAGCCATGATTATGGTACATGTTGCTTCTACCATAGAATTATTTCAGACATCGCAGCTTGTCTCGTCAGTGGAATGAAAAATCATTGCCATTAACGCTTTGTTAATTGAACGCATACTACCAATATTCTACCTAACACGTAATGAAAAATGCACACCGACAACCCTGCCATTAGTTCATGAAAATCCATGAGTTTTATGGATTTAAAAGTAATATATAATTGAAAAATTTTTCGAAGAAACTAATAAGCTGTAAAACAAAATAAAAAATCATCATTTATTTCTTAATAATTGCATTTAAGGACAATTGTGAACACATTCGAAAGATGATATGATGTGAACATGTGAGTTAGCTTTAATTGTCCAAATTCGTGGTGGCCATTTGACAGGGATGTGCAGGTAGTTCAAAATGCTGCAGGTCCGTAACTACAGTGACCCGCAACGAAAAAAATCCACCTGAGTTAGTATCAAAATGTTTACTCAAACCTAAACATACTTCTCAAAAAAAGTACTTTTATGTGTTCTAATAATAAATCAGGTATTTAAGAGAAGAAAAGAAGATGTTTTAATTCATTTATTCGAAAATTCACTTTTTTTGTAACGTTTTGAAAAAAATCAACAAAAAATGATAGGACAAGAAAAAAAATCCATTTCGTAAATTCGACACAAGAAATCGATTCCATATCGACGAATTATTCCCAATTGTAATTAAACATTGAAAAACCCCTCAGAATTAGTTTTGAAATATGTCAACATCAACACTCCGTCATTTGCCGCCATTTTAAGTCGTCCGTCACTTGCTTATCGCGGAAAATAGTGTAATCTCGCCGAAAAATCATGGTTGGCAAACAAATTTCAATTTCCATCCGAAATTTGGTGGTAAAAGACTGCCAGAACAAGGTATCACAACGGAAAATTGCTGCAAAAAGTACAACATTAGCCGGGGAGCACTTCAGGAGATTTGGGCGAAATATCAGGAGATCGGATCCGTGACTGACAGAACAGGTAGAGGAGGCGTGCGCAAAACGGATCATCGGACTGATACAATGATTATCCGGGAAATAAAGAAAAACCCTTCAATAACGATCAGGTCGAGCAAGGAGAACCTTCAGCTTTCGATATCCGATCGAACAATCAGCCGCAGGATCAGTGAACAAGGTTTGAAGAGCAAATTCGCAAGAAAGCTGCCGTACATCAATGCCAAGAATAAGAAAGCACGTCTTGAATTCGCTAAAAAGTATATCAATAAATCGGTGAATTTCTGGAAACGTGTCTTGTGGACCGACGAGTCAAAGTTCGAGCTCTTCAATCGAAAACGTCGATTGAGAGTGTGGAGAAAACCAGATGAAACCCTACAGGATCGACATCTTCAGCCTACTGTAAAACACGGCGGTGGGAACATAATGGGATGGGGCTGTTTCGCATGGGTTGGAGTAGGAAACTTAGTACGGATCAATGGCATAATGAATGCTGATGCCTACATCGATATCATCAATGATAATCTCCAGGAATCCGTGACAAAAACTCGAGTAGGAAAGGACTACATCTTCCAACAAGATAATGATCCGAAGCATACTGCCAAAAATACGAAGGCTTTCTTCAAATCCAAGCGGATCAAACCATTGGAGTGGCCTGCCCAAAGCCCCACTGAAAATATTTTTTCGTTAGTTCTATCAACCTCATTTCGTAAAAATGGATTTCGTAGATAGAACAATTGTTTCGTTAATTATGCGAAACATTCGTATTGCATGTCATGAGATACTATCCAAACATTACACATAATTCTTACATTGCATGAACAGAATTTCGTAAATTATGCATGAAGAAACAAAAATTTCGCAACGATCGATGTTTCCGTTTGCGTTCGATTTTCATTCTCTGTCCTTCTCCTGTCAGTATTGAGAAACATTAGTTTTGTTTGAGAAATCACCATTCTGAAGTGAATGAATTTTAATAATCAGCTTAAGGTTAGTAGAAAAACCACAACATAGCTCAATTAGTGCAAAATTTATAACAATATTCTTCCATATTTAGTGTTTCTGGTGGCACGAAGACTGGATATTTAAAACCGTGACTGTGCTGATTGTAGGTACACGAACGGGTCGAGTAGAAGTCAGCGGATGAAGCACTGAACTACAGGTTAGGACACATTTTCGATGAATCCGGTCTGGGGATCGCCACAAACCGACGATGGAAATGGCTTGTTATTAACTGCCGGAGAAGCAGCAGGTGCATAATGTGTTCAAGGTGTTGGTGCCCAGATTTGAAGAGTAAAAGGTATCTAAATGCGGATGTACAATTGATGTCTTGTTCATCCGGTGCGTACTGGAAGCGGGCGGTGCTGCAGCTGCGGAGGAATCTGTATCTTGGTGTAGAATGTTTGTCAGATTATTGTCAGAAGTACGCGTAAATTTTGAAAGCGAAAAGTGAAATTGAAAAAAAAGTGTATGTAGGAATATGTATATCTAGATTAATTTAATAAAAAAACAAATAGAAAAATAGAATAAGCAATCAGAAAGATGATTTTATTTTCTGACGAAATGTTCGTGTCTCTTTGTATTGTTTTGTACAATGTATGAATATGGTTTTTGTGAGTATACGAATGTTTCGTACTACTTGCAGTCCTTGGATTTTTTCACACGAATAATTCGTATTTATAATACGAAGTATTCGTTTTCAATACCAAATAAAATCAGTACCAAATGTGACAGTTTAAACGAAACTAGCTTCATACATTGTACGAAATTATTTTGTTGCAGATAACAACGAATATATTTGTAGAATAAACGATTGATTTCGTTGTATAAACTAAATTATATTTTCAGTGCCAGATTTGAACCCTATTGAAAATCTATGGGCAATTTTAGATAATAAGGTTGATAAGACTGGTGTTACGTACTTTTCAGCCTTGTCTCGAGCCTGGAGCAGTATTGACAATCTACATCTGCAAAATTTGGTGGAAAGCATGCCAAAACGTCTTCAGAAGGTGCTTGAAGCTCATGGTGGACACACTGGGTACTAAAAGTCGCAAATCGATATTGCGATGATTTTTTTTTGTTGGATTTACAAAGTGGATTTTTTTTCTTGTCTTATCATTTTTTATTATTTTTTCTTTCAAAACGTTATAAGAAAGTGAATTTTTGAACAAATGAATTAAAACATATTCTATTCTTTTTCTTAATACCTGCTTTATTATTAGAACACATAAAAGTTTTTTTTTATGATTATTATAGTTAGGTTTGAGTAAACATGTTGATAATGTTTCTGGTGGATTTTTTTCGTTGCGGGTCACTGTACATGTACATAGACTCACCTGAGATGATCATGTTTCTTTCCTTTATTTTTTGCATATTTGTAGTTCTACTAACTCAAACAAAACAGGAACAGCTCTTGATGATCTGGGAATAATATTACGGGTTTTAATCAGGGTGTAACTTAACAACGTTATTAGTGCAGAGTATTTGTTAAAACACCATCCTTGTCGTTACTACCGAATGTTCAAATAATAGGATGACGGACTATGCAATCATTCCCTGATCATTCCTGTAAATCCATATAAGTTATTGGAGTTCGTATGATCGATGCTGGAAGATAGACAAACGTTTTCAGTTTGAAGCAGTATATATACTTAAAAACCCGAATTTATCCACCTATGGTGTGATCAGACCCTTCTTACTTATTCAAGTTTATTTATTTTATTGTCATTATCAGTGACCAAGCCCCCCACCCCCGTGTCATCCAGTGACGCTACGCCACTGCCTGGGGGTACCCGGAATATATCCGGGTGTAGTCTATTTGGTGAGGTTACCAATCACCTTATCATCGTATTTTAATGTGATTTAATGGGTTTTAATTCAATTCATATTCAAACAACTTCCCCGGGGTACCCGGAACATGTCCAAGTGTGTCCAATGTGGTCTGGAACACTTAACACGACTTGCATTGATCTTATTTTTGAATTCTGTAGTAATTTGATGTGTCGCATGATGGTTTTGATACGTTTTCCGTTAAATCCAGCGTGAAGGCCCATATTCACCGGATCTTATTCCGGCCATATCTCCGGAACCGGTTCACCGATTCCAAAACCGTTCAATAGCGTTCAATGGGACCCCAAGACCTATCATTTAGCGCCGAGTTTGTCCAAATCGGTTGAGCGGTTGCTGAGAAACGTGAGCGCATTCATTTCGTTACATACACACACACACACATACACACATACACACGCACACACACACACACACACACACACACACACACACACACACACACACACACACACACACACACACACACACACACACACACACACACACACACACACACACACACACACACACACACACACACACACACACACACACACACACATACACACACACACATACATACACACACACACACACACACACACACACACACACACACACACACACACACACACACACACACACACACACACAAACAAACACACACACACACACACACACACACACACACACACACACACACACACACACACACACACACACACACACACACACACACACACACACACACACACACACACAGACATGATAAAGCTGAGCAAGTCAAAAAGTTTCAAGGAGTTGTGCCGCGATGCCGATGCCAACCCCTGGGGCAACGCATACCGAGTTGCGATGGCGAAGATCAGAGGCCCAACGATGCCGGTTGAAATGTGTCACAACAAGCTGAAAGTCATCGTGGAGGGACTTTTCCCACAGCATGACCCAACGAACTGGCCACCTACACCATATGGCGAGGTAGATGAAGACAACGTTGAACAAGTCTCCAACGAGGAACTCATAGCAGCAGCGAAAGGGTTGAAAGCGAATAAAGCTCCCGGCCCGGATGGAATTCCCAACGTGGCGTTGAAGGCGGCGATCCAGACGTTCCCGGACATGTTCAGGATGGTGCTGCAGAAATGTCTGGACGATGGTCAGTTCCCTGATAGGTGGAAGGTACAAAAGCTTGTGCTGTTGCCGAAGCCCGGAAAACCGCCGGGGGATCCTGCATCGTATAGGCCAATATGCTTGCTGGATACTGTAGGAAAGCTCTTAGAGAGGATCATCCTCAATAGACTGACGAAATGCACGGAGAGTGAACACGGATTGTCGGAGAGACAGTTTGGATTCCGGAAAGGGAGATCGACGGTGGATGCAATTCGGACAGTGATTGACAGAGCCGAGAAAGCTTCCAAACAGAAGCGGAGAGGAAATCGATACTGCGCCGTGATTACGATCGATGTCAAGAATGCATTCAATAGCGCCAGCTGGGAGGCCATCGCCAAGGCGCTCCATAGAATGAGGGTTCCAGGCTACCTCTGCAGGATTCTAAGTAGTTATTTCCAGAACCGGGTCCTTGTCTACGTGACAGACACGGGGCAGAAATCGCTTAGAATCACGGCGGGGGTTCCCCAAGGCTCCATTCTAGGTCCCACGCTGTGGAACGGAATGTACAATGGCGTGCTGACGCTCAAGCTGCCCAAAGGAGTTGAGATCGTTGGCTTTGCGGACGATGTCGTCTTGACGGTAACCGGTGAGACGCTGGAAGAAGTGGAAATGTTGGCGGCTGAGGCGATAGATACGATTGGTAACTGGATGCAAGGAGCGAAGCTGCAGATAGCCCACCACAAAACAGAAGTGATGTTGGTCAGTAACTGCAAAGCAGTGCAGCGGGCAGAAATTACCGTTGGAGAGCACACCATTGCTTCGAAGCGCATGCTTAAGTATCTGGGAGTGATGATCGACGACCGGCTAAACTTTAATAGCCACATCGAATATGCTTGCGAGAAGGTGACGAAGGTCATCAACGCAATAGCCAGAATCATGCCGAACAATTCTGGTCCAAGCAGCAGCAAGAGACGTCTTCTGGCTAGTGTTTCCTCATCAATACTAAGGTACGGAGGTCCAGCCTGGATTGAAGCGCTGAAAACGAAGCAGAACCAAAGGAAATTGAGCAGTACGTTCCGGCTCATGGCCATGCGAGTCGTGAGTGCGTACAGAACCATTTCGATGGAGGCAGTATGCGTTATCGCCGGTATGATCCCAATCGGCATCACCTTGGCGGAGGACTACGAGTGCTATATGACGAGAGAAACCAGAGGAGTACGAAAAATGGTGAGAACGGAGTCGATGGCTAAGTGGCAGCAGGAGTGGGATGCAGCAGAGAACGGTAGATGGACACACAGGCTAATACCGACTCTTTCGACCTGGGTGAACAGGAAGCATGGAGAAGCCAACTTCCACTTGACGCAGTTCCTGTCTGGTCATGGCTGTTTCAGGAAGTACCTGCATCGGTTCGGACACACAACGTCACCCTTCTGTCCGGAGTGTGGGAATGTGGAAGAATCACCAGAGCACGTGGTTTTCGAATGTCCTAGATTTGATGATGTGCGAGAGGATATGCTCGCCCTTAGCACGGAGAATGTCGTCGAAGAAATGTGTCGAGAGGAGGGCACCTTTAACGCCGTCAGCAGAGCAGTAACGCAGATCATGTCAGCGCTGCAGCGAAAATGGCGGGAAGACCAACTAGAAAGTAGTAATGTGCTCACACAAGTGCGAACTGAAAGCCGAAGCCGGGAGAACTCTCCGTCAGAGTAGGCTGTATCCACCACCAGGGATAACCGAGTAGAACGTGACGCTGGGAGATAAATGGCTCACAAATTGGAGAGACGATCAGCGAACTGGAAGCGCCAATTAGCTGAGGTAAAGTGAGGTGCGTAATGCACGGCCCCCTCCGAAGTAATACGACAAGTGGTTCCGGGGGAAAAGGGCAAGGCGTCTAAGGAGGTTTTAGTGCGGTAAGAATCCCACACACCGTGTCACCGCGACTGTGCGCCCAGTCGTCAAGCGGTGGCACGATGGCCTTTTTGAAGGTTTCCTCCTTGCCAAAAAAAAAAAAAAAAAAAAAAAAAAAAAAAAAAAAAAAAAAAACACACACAGACATGTTCCGATCTCGTCGAGCTGAGTCGAATGGTATATGACCCTCGGATCGATAGTCGGTTTTTCAAGTGATATCTATACCCTTCTTTGTAAGAAGGGTAAAAAGAAAGTTTGTTTTAGAGAGAAAAATAACTTACTTGCATTTAAACAAAACTGCAGCTGATAAATAGACTTTCAGCTCAAGAAATCTAAATCAAATTCTTATACCAAACTGTTCATGATGGCTGACGTTATGTTGTTTGTAAATACGACCGATTGAAAAAAGTTAAATTAAGGCTACTTTGTTATTTTTTGAGTAGCTACGAGTACAGCTGACTTGCCCCTAGCCTCAGGCCTTAAAGCCCTAGTCAACACTCTTTCCGACATAAATTTTTCATTACTTTTTTT
Organism: Ochlerotatus camptorhynchus; assembly: GCF_037179485.1. Taxonomy (NCBI): domain Eukaryota; kingdom Metazoa; phylum Arthropoda; class Insecta; order Diptera; family Culicidae; genus Ochlerotatus; species Ochlerotatus camptorhynchus. The sequence continues at coordinate 742,806 of NW_027041025.1, forward strand.
TATTGTTTAGGAAATCCATTGCAAACGGAATACCGAAGACGGAAAACGAGGTGGTTCTTTGATTATCGATTGATAACAGCGAGTGCGGTACTAGTACTAACCTTCTTCGATTGGCCGAATGATTCTTTGAAATACAGGATATCGGAATACGTTCAATGGTACGCCATTTGTAGTGACAAGTTCTACCATTGACCCCATGTACGTTTGCTGATCCATGCGAATATCGATTTTGGGTAACTTTCTGGGAGAAGGCTGCTTCTGAATAACTCCAAGCTGGATGGCCAAAGCTCCATCCACAACCATGTAATGCCGCCGGTAGCTGTACTTTCTCAGGTCCGTAATTTTCTTCGCGCACGTTTTACAGACAGCTTCCTTTCTTGTAAGATTTATTTCAAGTAAATGCTCGTTTTTCTTTTAAATTAAAGAAAATTAATTTTAAATTAAAGAAAATTACTTTTAAACGACATAATTAAAAATCGCAATTCCAATTTGTGATGAAAAGAGAACTTTTTGAAAGAAGCGTATCTGTACTGATCAAGGTTTCACGTCGATTACTATAGATTTACCAAATTATTTGCTCAAACAATGAATTACTTTTGATAAAAATGGTTTATTTGACGTATAGGGGAAATGGCTCTAATGTTGGGCCCATCGCTAAAAATAAGCTATTTATCAGCTTTGTCTAGATGAACGCGTCATTGGGAAGGTACTAATGGATATTTTTGGTCGCTATTGAAAATTTAGTCGATTGCTGAATTTATGTATGTATGGACCCAAATTAGCGGCATTTAAGCCGACATTAAATCCATTTCCCCTACATAAGAATTTCGTACAAAAATATGTTTTTAATTAATGTTGGTGTGTTTTAATTTTCAGCAAATTAATAAAGATTTTGTAACACACGCAAGTTTTACGAGTTGGCCTTCCAGTTGAGTTAGTTATTTCGATGTCGAATTGAGACGTCGCTTAAGGTTCGTTTAGACTATCTGATTTGTTGGTCTGATTCGAACTGACTGCTCGAAAATTTTGTCGAATGCAAAGTTTGGTCGTGTTTACACTTTTTCGACGTGACGATTAGACTTGACGTTAGATTTGTCGAACGGGATAGGATTGTTTTTAATTTTCGTTTGACTTGTTGACGCTGTTTTAACATTGAGTTTGGTGTTGGGTAATTTTTGGAGAAAGATTTCTTAGAATGGAGAAAGATAACACGACCGGAATGGCGTCCAGTAGCAAGGTAAATTGTTTGATTAGTTATAATTACTCTTTCATTTTCAATAGTTGATTTACTTTTTATATTCTTCAGCGGGACTGGCCAAATAATGCCGTGATGAAATTGATCGCGGTGTGGTCATCCAATGAGTGCTTGTATAACACGAAGCACTCGTTGTATAAGAACAAGCACGCCAGGCAGCATGCCCTCAGCGAAATGTGTGACTCGATGCAAGCATTTATTCCGGATGTCAGCATTGAAGATATAAAAAACAAAACTAATAATCTGCGCAGTCAATATTCCCGAGAATTGGCTAAACAGAGGGATAGCGCTCGCAGTGGTGCTGGCACAGAAGATCTGTACGAACCTGCTGCACTTTTTAAAGGATTACGTGACGACAAGGAAAGGGAAATCTAACGTTGATGATTCAGACGTAAGTTCAAAACCTATTAATCACACAGGGCAGCAGCCAATATTTATATATTTACAGTATCTAGAACCCGAGGACAGAGACCAGATCAATGGTGATACGCAGGACGACTCGTTTTCATCTATTATCGAAGGCCCGAGAATTCCACCACCGAAAAAGCGGAGAGCAACCGATGATGGCTTGCTAAACCATGCTGCATCGGCTCTGGAGTCGATTGCTACAATGATGGCCGCAGAAAAGACAATCGGCTAGATGATGTGCATACGTTTGGGGAGCACATCAAGGCCGAACTTTATGCACTTCCTCCGAGAGATAGGGGGAGTTGAAGTTTAAGTTAACAGCAATTATTTATGAGTTCAAACTGGCCAGAACGTAATTTGAACGCACTGCATTCATACTTGTTCGTATATGCAACATCCGGAAATTTGCTGTTGAAATAGAAGATTATAAAGAAAAAGGAAAAAAGACTTGGTTGAGCAGAACATGATAAATATGTATATACACAAGGGTGGTTCTAATTTGTAATCCCCAGCTGCTCACTATTATTTCGTTGTGTATAAAGGTCCCCAACAACTCCTTAACGGAATTTTATTAAGAATACTATGCAGAACAACTTCGTCGAAGACCGCAAATTGAATTGACTTCTGTACTAACCTTTTACTTCAGACCAAGTGCTCATATCTACAAGCTCATACACAGTCAAGATTCCTATAGTACGGGTTCGTTCTTGTCGGATTCCTATAGTACGGTTTCCACTGGATTCCTATAGTACGGTCGATCCGGCATTAACGAATACACGTAGTATATGGGATTTAAGCTAATTGGGACCAAACACTGATTGTACGGAAATTTGAAGAGATAACTTCCTGATTTCTATGAAGAAGTTGTTAAGCAGATAGTAAGCCAACTTTTGGGAACATTCAGTTTCCGGAAGGTCACAAGTCTGGTCGTGTGGAAGATCCGGAACATCCGTAAAAGTGGTCAATTCATGAAATTGATCCCCGAACTCCGCGGTTTTTTCGAAACAACTTATAGACATCTTATCAGAATGAATTCGAGGTTGTGACCTGAATATGGCCTCTGGGGACCAAGGGATGGTTTACCGGAAGATCTGGAACATCCGTAAAAGTGATCAATTCATGAAATTGATCCTAGGACTCCACGGTTTTTTTGAAACAATGTATAGACATTTTATCAGAATGAATTCGGAGTTGTGACCTGAATATGGCCTCTAGTGACTCGGATGGTCCATCGGAAGATCCGGAAGATCCGTAAAAATGGTCAGTTCATGAAACTAATCCTAGAACTTCGCGACTTATAGACATCTTATCAGAATGAATTCGGAGTTGTGACCTGAATATGGCCTTTGTGGACCACGAGATGGTTCATTGGAAGATCCGGAACATCCGTAAAAGTGGTCAACTCATGAAATTGATCCCAGAACTCCGCGGTTTGTTCTAAACAACTTATAGACATCCTATCAAAATTAATTCAAAGTTTTGATCTGAATATGGCCTCTGGGGATCACGGAATGTTTCATCGGAAGAGCCGGAACATCCGGAAAAGTGGTCAATTCATTGAATTGATCCTAGAGCTCCGTGGATTTTTTCGACACCACTCATAGACGTATTATCAGAATGAATTTGGAGTTGTGACCAGAATATAGACTCTGAGCACTACGGGATGGTCCTCCGGAAGATCCGGAACATCAGCAAAAGTGGTCAACTCATTAAATTATTATCGTATTTCTCCTCAGTAGCCACTGCCGACTCCACAATTTTCTTTTTCACTTTTTTTGCATTTTATGTACAATTATAAATGTAAATATACCAATAGAAGCAAGTGCTAAATTTCTATAGTTCATGCTCATCCAGCGGTATATCGGGAACTTAATAATGAACAAGTACAATGATTTGTCCGAGAAGCTACGAATTAGAACTGAATATTTATTTTCTGCTTTGATTTCGTTTCAAATTTTCAAATCCAGATCGTTTGACAGATTACCTTTTCGACTTGTGCGAACAGTGTAAACATGGTGAGATAAAGGGATTCGACATGATTTATCGAAAGTAAAATCGAGCAGATTTTTCATTATGGCGGTATGGAAAGTCAGACATACAAATCAGATAGTCTAAACGAACCTTTAGCGACACACAGACATTATGAGAATGTGAGATGCGACAAAATTGAAGAGAGAGAATGAGAGTAGGTACTACAAACCTCTTGCGCATGATACTGCTATGGCTGTGAGACTATTCGTATTGCGTCTCGCTTACGGTAGCGCGCGCACTGGAAGCCTGATTCAAACTTCAATGGCTGCTCACTAGACTGATTCGAAATTTGAAATTTTCTCTCCGTAGTGCTCAAACGGTTCCAAATTGGGCCCTAATTAGCCTCCCAAAACTTGAACTCATTTAGTGAGAAACTGACTTGGCACAAACCATTTGAAGTTTATATGGAAATTACTATGGGAAAACAAAACTTTTTGTTCATTGTCTTCTAGCCTTTTTACATATTGTACTATTAACAAATTCTATTGCTATGCTGATGGGAATTTTTATCAGCTACAACTTGCAGAAAATCGTTTTCAGCCAAACGTCAAATGAAATAGTTATTAATTGTTTAAAAGATTGATAATCTTATGGCAAGATTAAGCAACTGTATTGTGGGCAACACTGTATTCTGCAGTGTGACATAGAAGCCATGATTTTTGACACCAATGTTGCCTGCTGAACAGTTTTTTTTATTTTTTTTATTGTTTATTAATTTATTTGATAAGGCTCAATCGAATTAACTTTACAGAGCCGAGGATTCTTGGTCACTATACAATACATCTTAAAACTATAGTCAAAAGGTACAACACAATAAACACTTTATCTTCCGCTATCCAAAAAGCCTCCTCCATCAGAACTGGAGCCGCTTCCAGTAGTTTCATTGTATGGCAAATTGTTGTACGCCAACGAAGGTCAGAGCGTGTCCATTGTAGCAATGGACGCAGAACGTGGTCAGCACTCACACACTCATCACTAAACGGTTGCTTTCCAAAGTCGACGACGCATCGACCGAAAGAACTGCTAATGAAGAACAATGAGGAGGACCACACAATGGTTGCTGCCGAGAAAACAGGCGATCGCGTAGCACACATCGAAAGTGGCCTGCTTTTGTCGACAGCCGAGTGAACACTGTGCTGAACAGTTGATTGAGCATAATCATAAGACATCAGTGACTTGAATCATTAATAATGTTTGTCCCTTACATTTGATTGAAAAGTGGTCTTCAACAAAGTTGTAGCTGAGAAAATTTTCAACATGCTCAGTTATCATTTTCTAAAGTAGAGTAAACTGGTAAATTTGGAGATATATATGAACCAAAATTATGGTTTCTCCATAGTAATTCCCATATAAATTTCAAATGATTTGTGCCAAGTCAGTTTTTCACTAAATGAGTTCAAATTTTGGGAGGCTAAGCAGGACCCAATTTAGAACCGTTTGAGCACTGTGGAGCGAAAATTTCACATTTTGCATCAGTCTACTGCTCACGAGCTACCAATAAAAAAGTTCTCGAGTTATAGTTCGCAAACTATTTCATCACATAGGTATCGGGAACAAAAAGCTTGAGCAAAAATATCTTTTAACATACGCTCTCTCTTGCAGGTGAGTCAAACTGGGAGTGATATTAGTTCCTCTCAATCTCAAACAAGAAAGTTCACTCGGGAAAAGTTTGTGAAATTCCCATCGATAATTTCTCTAGTGAAAACATCTCGCTTGCGATAATGAACTTTTGACGATATTTGTAACACTGATTCGTACACCCACCTTCGTTATGCGGTGTGTAGAAAATTAATCACGGTTCGCGCTTTTTATGATACAAGTGTTATTCTAGAAAAAAAAAATCGGGTTTTAAAAGTGAATTAGCTTGAAAATGCTTGTAGAAGCATGTTGCAATTGTTTTTAGTGCTGTTCCGAGAAGTGAAAGCTAGTGAAAACATTTAATGAAAGTTCATGCCCTGAGCATTTGCATTTATTATGAATGCATGAATAAATTGGTAACATTTTGGCGGAAAAGTCTTAAAATATGTATCCAGATCATATTCGTACAATTCAGGCCCATTTTTTAAGGTATGTTATAAGAAATTTACTAGTTGTGTAGGAAGATATCTTTCGTATCAGCATATCAAAATACGTTTATTTAGATCGTAGTGGCAACCATTGTTGCATGACATGCCGTGGATCCATTCAGAATGACTCACTTCATCGGTTTTCTACAAAATAACGTAACGCTCAATCGAAAAAACTCTTCCGTGCAAAATTAAAGAACTAGAATTGCTATAGCTAACAATTTTTATAACATTGATTTATAGTTTAAATTTTCTGAAAACCATTTTCTAAATTCAATTTTAGGACCACAATCATAGTGGTCGCTAACTTTGCTCATAAATTACACAAATATTTTTCCTTCGAAGACACAAAGTATTAATTCACTGCAAATCATTTTTTTGTAACGCAACCCCAAGCATTAGATTTTGTTTTCCTAATTTATTTATTGATTTATTTATTTCGTCAGCACCGAGAGCATGATCAAGCTCGCGCGTGACGTTTTTTGTTAGCAGTAATTGATTAATATTGTAAGATATCTTTCGGTAATTCAATTCGAAATATTCTGCGAAAATTATTGATAATTGAAAACGGATGAAATATTTATAAGGCAATGTCTTCTATGCGTTATTGCAAGAACTCCTTGATGAAAACGCATGAAAATAAAAGGTAAAAATAATGCTAAATTGATAGTATTCCTAAATCATGTTGGATACGCGTGTATTTGTGAAATAATAAAAACAATTCAAATGTGTGTATGCATAAGCTAATTCCAAAAAAATATGCGTAGATTAACAAGTTAAGCTACAGTGAAAGCGTATAATAAAAACGCTTATCTGGATATGTTTTAAAGATAATTAGATGAATTGAACTATTACGAAATCACCCACCTTTGCCATTGCTAAACAAACAAAATTGATCCTGAATTGTCTCAAGTTTTTTCACAAGTATTTGAGGATATTATGCGAAAATTTCAGCCTTTTCGATGAAGGTATTCTGATATATTTTGGTATTTTTAAAGATAATTAGATAAATTGAACTATATCTTCAACTATTGTAGAAATCATCCACCTTTGCCATAGATAAATATAATATTTTTCAAACCAAATTGATCCCCAATAAGTTGTTTCACAAGTACTCGAGGATATTCTGTGAAAGATTCAGCCTATTTGATGGAGTCATTTCGATATATCTGGATAATTTTAAAGATAATTACATAAATTGAACTATTTTAGAAATTACCCATTACTAAATGTAATATTTTTTCAATCAAAAGGTTCCTCAATTTTTCCGGAACTTCGGAAGGCCTTCCCTGAACTTTGGTAGGACTTCTCTGAAATTCGTCAGGACTTCCCTGTTGTACGGCAGGTCTTCCCTGACCTTTGAATATTTTCATTTCAGTAGTAGAATTATTCTAACTATACATTAATTTTGTATTTACGAATATGGTCAAAATTTCAATACTTCCCATTTTGCTAATTTGCAATGCAATGCTGCAATCCAGTAATACCGCATTTTGAATTTGGGTATGGTTCGAACGAGTGTGAAGTCACTATCAACGGAAAAGCATTAACTTTCACCTTAATGCATCAAATTTTCCCGAGCAACACCAGGGGTAATCGACTAGTTCTGAAAAGCTTTATTCTCATTCTTTGAAGCAATGTTTGGCCATTAGCAGACAATGTACACAAAAGGGTCGACCTTTCGATTTGAGCTTACACTAGAGCAAAATCAGACCCATTTGTTAGCAAAGCTGCGCATTTATCACGCGGAAAATATCAAAATCGTGACCGCGTGTACGTACGTCTCTCTTATGATGCGATTTCTTCTCCAACGTAATCCACTGATTATATAGGCATCAAAGCTCAACACATTGTAGAATAGTGTGCTTGTATCTAACATTTTCAATGTAACGCAATCACTTCGTGGAGGTTGTCCTGAACAAAAATTTTCCAAACAGTAACGTTTATTCACCGAAATAAATCTGCCGTTTAATTAGGTCTATTCTCCAATTACGATTTAGAGAAAAAAAAATCATGAGCATCACGATTCTTGGCTCGATTTCGGCTGCTTGTTCCCCAATCCCAATCATGCTTCATTGATTGGAAGAGCGCAAATCCCAAAGCTCGGCGTTTCTTTCCAGTTTCTCCTACTGCACTCGATCTCCGTGTCATCAGATAAAATTTAATTAATCCTTATTACTTTCATGACTGCATCATTAATTAACCAGCCTGGACCTGTAGTAAGCATGCAGTCTGCTGATGCAGTCAGTCAGTCAGTGGGGTGCATCGGAGTGCGGAGAGAGTGCTGAAATCATGCTGCGCACCGCGGAAAAATAATGATAATAACCGTTTCTCTTTATGGATTTATTTTGTCACAATGCTGTGCACTACCAGGCACAAATGTTGCCGATGGAATCGATCTGCAATCATGCCGATCGATGGACGGATTCACTGCCGGCGGGAGTAGTGGAGATCGTGGTTTGATATGAAAATTGGTTTCTTTTTAAGGAAGTGAAATTCAACCCCGAAATGGCCCATTGAAATGAACATTACTGCATTATGGCGATGATTTCAAGTGTTCGCGATTGGTTGCGTGTGCCGTATTGTTAATTTGAATGGCAATAATGGAGAAACTTTGGTGATGGTTAAGTGTAATCTGATATTCGTCTCGTATTAAACATACCAATGAAATGCGTTTTTCAATGCTTAAAGTGGACATTTTGCCATCCTTTAGGTGTTTTCACAATAGGTAGTTGGTAGGATAAAATCGAGTTAAAAAACGCGAGACCGCTCCTTGCCCCAGTAGGCTGGGTTCAATCCCAAAACATGAATATGGATTCAGGACCATCGAATTGCATAAATAATATGAAGGTTACGATTATAATCAGAAATTTTCATTACGATCGGTTTTTTGTAAGGATTCGCCCCACTGTGCAGTATAGTGAAACTCGACTTATCGTTGGTCGAATGTCACCAGTATGGCCAACTGTGACAAGTGGAATGAGTTAGTTATGCTTGAAAAGGACACTATTGACGGAAAAAAACCATTGTTTTGGCTCTTTAATTTGTCACTCAAATCATTAATTCACAAATTTTTTGATGAGATAACAAGCATTAAGTTATATGATGAATTTTTGAAACAGGATCTCTTAATAAACAGATTAGCTGTGAGGTTGACGAAAGAAATAGTCATAATTAAGGAGGAGAAAGAAATCGTGTTTGGAGTTACAGAGAGAATGAGGAAGTCAGAGCCCTATATTTTGGAAGTAGTGGAGAAAGATAGTGAGATGGAATTTTGTGCGGTAATTACAAGACCTCATTTCAAGCATAGTTCTAATAATCAGGAATTTAAATTAGTGGAAGACAGATACTTGACTAAACCAAAAGAAGAGTATTGCAATTTTAGCTTACAAGCATCTAAGGAAGTTCTTAAGATTAAAAAGATAGATGGAGATGGGAATTGTCTGTTAAGAGCTTTGTTGGACCAGCTTGAAAGAGTGAAAAACGAATACTATATGTCAGATTACAATGTAGCAAAGCTTCGTTATATTATAGTTAATTACATTAGGATAAACAGGGAACGCTTTGAAGTGTACCTAAAAGAATACATTGAATTGGAAGGAAGTTTTGAAGCGGCGTTGGATAAGTTGAACCAAAATGTGTATTGGTTAGGACAAGAAGCAATAGTGGTACTAGCAGAAATTTTTGAGATAGAAATTAAAGTGATAGATCAGAATGGAAATATATATGAGTTCGGAGAAGCTCAGAGTGGAAGCAAACACCTTAGACTATTTTATACAGGAGGAGTAGTCCAAAACCACTATGACAGTATAATTGATAGAACAATCGAAAATGTTTCAACTATAACTCACACTCAGGTTTGTGATACAGAAGAGAAATCAAAATGATAGAAGTAAGCCTTTTAGTAGGTGTGCAAGGGAAATCAATAAAGTAAGAGAGCCAGCAATTTTCAAACAAAAGAATGAAAAAAAACTAAATAATTCTGAATATTCGGTTGAAAACAAACTAGTAGACTGCTAGTTGGAATGTAAGAGGATGCAAAACATTAACCATAATGACCGAAATTGACGGTACTTTAGATGCATATGGAGTATATGTAGCAGTATTGCAGGAAGCAAATACCCTAGGGAAACAAATACACACAGCGAATTTCACTTGGATGGTGGAAGGCAATCATATTAAAAAGGCAAGAGGACTTGCAAATTTTATTAGGAAAGGATCAGCAATAAAAGTTGTTCATATTAAAGAAAAAAAAAGAGGGATTATGTGCTGTAAGCTTCTAATAAATGGAATTAATTTAATATTAATAAATGTTCATTAGTTGCATGAAAAAAATACATTTTAATCTAATCTTAGTCAATTAATATCAAAAGACAAACATAGAAAGAACTTGCTGATCATTTGTGATTTTAATGCACAACTAGGAACAAAAGACATGAGTAGTGAGGACCATAAATATATGGTACATATGATCAGTCATGATTTCTGTAACGAAAATGAAGAACTGCTCAAATTATTCTTGCAAACTTCAAAAATTAAAAACGTTTCATCCAAAATAGCGAAGGATATAAAAATAACTTGGAAATGCAGAGACAAACAAAGGTAAATAGATCATATTATAGCTCCGCAGTACAATATATTTTTTTTTGTATAAAGCAGGAGCTGCGTGACAGCTTAGTTTTCGAGACTTGACCCATTTAAATAAATTTTGCTTCTATCTTTGACAATACAGCAGAAGGACTAGCCTATGTTGGTCGCTTCAACACTGGATTCCGTATGTATTGTTTCAAGATAGTTATAGAAAAAATGCTGTGACGTGTGCGCGTAGATACATCCGCGTAGTAAACCGATTGAATAAGTAAATCTGTTTCAAACGAAATATCTAAACTATGTAAGTTACGAAAACCGCGTGAATTCCGAAAGCCGTGCGAGACAACCGAAGCGAGAAAAAAGGCTTATTATCATTTAAAGAGTGCCACCAAAATAAATGTGATAGCCTATGTTGGCAAGTCGATTAATTTTGGTTTCCTCCCTAGATATTCTACTTATTTATTATTGAGCTTTGTATCAAATTAGTTAATTTAAAGAACGTATCAATCATTTCAAGATTTCGCGACCGCACCGAACAAATTCTATACTACATAAGCTCAAAAGCGTTTGACAAGCTCTACCGAATTGCGTATCACTTCTGCGTAAGCTTCGTAGACGTAGCCGCGTTGATTCCGACAGCCGCGTAAAGTTTAACATGCATCAATACCACATTTGAATTTAGTTTCCTAGCTGATATTAAATTATACAGGGTATATGATCCAACTACGCTTACACGTTTCCACTATGTCGTCCCACAAAATTACGTATGGATATATCACAATAGAAGCACGCCACAGTGGAAATTCCGAGCCATAGTCCAAACACTTATCCCAAATCAAAATGAAGCACATATAAGATTAGTTACAATATCATGTACAAAAACGATGTTTAACATTGTTTCCTGAGTAATACTTCAATGAAAACAACAATGAAAGCTTGTCACGCAAATAGAAGGAGCACCGTTGGGCACTTTCTGAAATATTTCAATAGTATAATTCCCTTGCAAACCCAAATAAATCTATCTGCGTAAAAATAAATAAAAGAGAGTGATTTGCGGCAAAACACGCCAGTATTACACCCAACGTCAGTGCCTATACGTAAGCGTACTACGACGCGGCTCTCAATCAAAGGAGTAACAAGTGTGATACTATCACTGCTAGACTAGACTTTGGTTCTCTCATGCAGTGGTTTATCAGAGAGGGGAAGCTTAGTAATTTCCATTGCCTGCCGATGACGCCATTCTATCGTGGCACGAGCCAGCAACGCCGACCATAAACCTACCGTCTCCAACACTCCACTATAAAGCATGAAATTAAGCCCGCCGACCAACAGCAAGGTGCAAAAACTAGCCAAGGGGAGGGAGCTCCGCAGTATAACCATTTTAAGATTAAATTTATTAAAGGATATTGGACGCAGATCAAAACGGGCCATAAACTGTTTCAAGTTGGTATTTCACTTAAAGATGTAGAAATTCAAGCATCAACAGCAAAGGAATCATCTCGTATCTGTATAGAATTGTTTAAGGATCCAAGTATTAAAAAGAAATATCAGGAAAAAATAAAATCAATTAAAATAAAACACACAAACAAATGTTCGGTAGATCAAAGATACTCAAACCTAGTTAAAAAGATGAAAATAGCCGCTTCTAGCATATAAGGAGTAAGTAAAATCCCAAGTTCACCAAAGCGGAGAAAGGTTTTTAATAATTTAAGAGATGCTTTGAGATCTTCCAAGAAACATCCTGACATGCAGAACTATAAATACAAATTATGTAATCGCAAACAATAGTTAGCTCAAGCTATAAATGACCGTAATGACCGAAATTATGAAATTCTTTAGACAATTAAACGATTTTGAAGTAGGAATGCAAATAAGAAAAACATACAGTTATCTAAAAAAAAAACTTCATAAAACAGAAAAACAACAAAGCGTCAAAAATTAGTACACGAGTATGGGAGATTTTCGTAATGAACACGATTACGTTCCGTTACCAAACCCTCTTGCCTTAGATGAAATTAGATTTATAATCAATACTTCTTGTAATGGATAAACGCCAGGGCCAGACCGCGTTTATTTAGAATATCTTAAAAATGCAGATCAGAACACGATAGAAGAGCTAGTTGAAATTATGAAGTTGGTATATGTAGAAAACATAATGCCAATCGGCGCAAATTCCCATTCCAAAAAAGGCAGGAGTTTCAGAAGCCGATCGTTTTCGTAGAATATCTCTTTGTAGTGTGCCTTATAAAGTATATGCTAAATGGATAGATAACCAACTTCGAAAATTCACATGAGATGCAGGGTTCCATCAAACAGCATTTACAAGAGGTAGATCAACAGATGATCATATATTCATTGCTAGATGAGACATGGAAGAATATTGGAATGCAGGAAAAGATCTAATTGTTTTAGCGTTGGATATCAGTAAGGCCTTTGATACAGTAAATGTGAAGAGTTTAAGAGAAGTTTTACTGAATTTAAATGTTCCATCTAGATTAGTTGACAGGGTGTTATTATGTGTTAATGATGAATTCACTAAAGTTTTATGGCAAAACCAATTTTCTAAAGAGTTCAAAATAGGTAAGGGAATTAAACAAGGATGTCCCCTGTCACCTCAACTTTTCAATTATTTAATACAAGATGTTCTTAAAAACGTAGCAAGAGATATTCCTGAATTTGAATTGATAGATATAGATTGCTTAAAACTGCCGATAATTTTAGCATTTGCGATGACATATTAATAATAGCAAGAAGTATAAATGAGTTAGAGAATACTCTTAAAGTTTTAAAAGAGGAGCTATCCAAAGAAGGTCTTAAAATCAATAGGGAGAAAAATCAAATTTTAGTTAGATACCCAAATGACACAGCAGTACAGCCAAACGAGTTAATGCTTAATGGAACTGCTTTTAAAACTAGTGAATACATTAAGTATTTAGCAGCCCTAAACAGAAAATTAACCAATAGGCATAGATCTATAAACGCTTTGAAAACTTCAAGATTAGTAGTAGATTTTTACACAAGATTTCATCCGATTTGGGAATTAGGGAATTGAAACGATTTGGACGGGGAGAGTGGGAATGCCAACTCCCTGTTGATAACATTTCGTGGATAAAGGGCGGGCTCTTCCTGTTTGGGGGCTTGTCTTTTTGCCCAATTGGCTGATCAAGTTGCTGGAAGGAGATTCTTTATTGTTCCGTAGATGCGTATAGGCGACTTTGCCTATCGATCTACCCAATCCGTTTTTGGCCCTTTATACAGCGACATTTTGAGGACAATCAGAGGTTATTAAGCTTGATCAAGACAAACAGAGAAGAGAGCACACTGCTGTCGGACTTAGTTTCCGTGCTACAATGGGTGGTAAACCACTATCATCATCATTTAATTTGTCACTCAAATCAGGCGATTTCCATTAGTTTGAGAGAAATCATTTTTAATTCCAATATCTAAAACTCTTAAACGGCCAGATATTAAAAATTATAGAGGTATTGCAATTAGCTTATGCATTCATAAAATGTTTGAAGCAATTGTTAATCATCAAATAATCGGCCAGGTTAAACATAGCTTTTCAAATAATCAACATGGTTTTTGAAAATTGGAAATTTTTCTACATAAGCAGTGGATAAAGGCAGGCTGCCTTCCATTCCTTTTGTCTAAACAACATTGTGTATGGAATTATGAGATCATAAGATAATATGATGATATCTTGTATGTGTAAGTAACAAGAAAAGAGTGTTAAGGTTGTGTTTGAAGCATAAAACCTACAAATTTAGCTTTGACAGAGCAATTGTCTGATTGGGTCTTTGCGAAGAGTGGGTGAGATGAATGACAAAATCGCTTATTGCGACTATCATGCAGCAAAATTGGCAGTTATTATATGTCAAACACAAACTTCACAATCTTTTCCTGTTGCATAACAAAATATTATCATAACATCTTAATTAAAGGGTGGAACGGTATAAACTTCGTCGACTCAAATTTGGCGTTTTTTTTTTCAAATCGTGCATTTAAAAACTACAAGGCACAGCCCTATTAGGGTTGTACCGAAGACAACAAATCAAGAAGACTGGCAACTTTGCCGAAAGCCAAGCGACAGATACAGTAGCGCTGCACTTGAGTGAAGGTGGAAGCGACGCATAGAAAAATGAGTAAATACACAAACCCTTCGTCTGAGGATGTAATCTTTGCTATCAAATTCGTTCGAAGCATTTACCTTTGAGTGGCAGATGACGCGATTGTACCTATCTCATAGCGTTCGTATGAGAAAATGGAAGAGTTGCCAGTCTTCTTGATTTGTTGTCTTCGCTTGTACGCAATTGTGACGTAGGACTACGAGGTCTTATATGGTAAATGTTATTTGTTAACTGCAGCAGGAGCTTGTGTTTTGTGTAGGAATAGGAATTTTAGCGGAGCTCTCTCTGTTTATACTCTTTAGTATGACTATGATTGCCCTGAAGAGAATCTTTTGATATGAATTTTAGTTGGAACATGTTCAGAAATTTAACTCTTCTGAAAAATCTTGGTGGCCCTGAAAAGGGCCGCTGGTAGTACGGGATTAAAGCCTTTGGAAGATGATGATTTAGGCAGCTGGATCAGCAAATCGGACAGGACAATCCCATATTCTTCGGTTCAATGATTGGGCACTCGCAAGAGTCTCGGCTGGAGGTGGCTGCGACGGGTTGGAAGGACGCAGTGAACGATACCTCAACGACGAATCGGCACTTGGAAGAGTCTCGGCACGGCTACTGTTGGACACGAGTTGACCGGGTGGTTGGAAAGGCACAGCGAAGGATACCTCAACTTTGCTACGCGAAATGGGCACTCAGAAGAGTCTCGGCCCGGTTGCTTCAGGATTAGAAGCTTGGTTGCTACCGTTTTGCTGGTTCCTTTTGCTGATCGTCGCGATGGTTATACTTCCACACAGGGGTAGTTGCTTTGTTGGCTATGTAACTAGATGAGTGAAAATGAAAAATACATCAGAGATTTTCGAAAATGTCGTTGAGGTTTAGTGTTTTCCTATGGTTACTTGATGATTAAATAAAAATAATTGCAGAAAGTAGGGCACGGCTTGTTGGTTGTGAAGGTGCTATGACTAATGGGCACTTGGAAGAGTCTCGGCCCGGCTGCTGCTGGACACGGGTGCTTCGTAGAGTGCACTTGCTTTCAAGTTTGGTTACAAGATTACAACTCTGGAGGACATTTTGTGTGAGGTCGTTGGGGGCGTGTGGTTCTGATTATGGCGATGAGCGTGCAAAATGTTACGCAATTGCGTCTTCCGTATTCGCACATGCCCTAAGATCGGAGGCGAATGCCACTTCGACTTTTTTTTTGTTTATTAATTTATTTGATAAGGCTCAACCGAATTAACTTTACAGAACCGAGGATTCTTGTTCGATATACAATACATCTTAAAACTATAGTCAAAAGGTACAACACAATAAACATTTTATCTTCCGCTATCCAATAAGCCTCCTCCACCAGAACGGGAGCCGCTTCCAGTGGTTTGATTTTATGGCAGAACCCTTCCATTGCAGCAATGGACGCAAAACGTGGTCATCACTCACACACTTATCACGAAACGGTTGCTTTCCAAAGTCGACGACGTATCGACTAAAAGAACTGCTGATGAAGAACAATGAGAAAAATCACACAATGGCTACTACCGAGTAAACAAACGATCGCGTGACACACATTGAGAGTGGTCTGCTTATGTCGACAGCCGAGTAAACACTGCCACTTCGGCTTGTTTCGTCTACTAACGATGACAGTGATGCCAGTGTTGGGAAAGCAGCCATGCTACATCGACATGTTTCGTCTAGAAACGATTCTCTGATGACTGTGTTGGGGAAGCAGCATATGCAAGTACGTAATTAATGGATTTGTTAGTTATTTCGACGCTCAGTGTTCAAAGTTATCTGCAAACTTTCTACCTTGTTCGACTCTTATTCCTCCTTGATCCTTGTTTGGACCCTACCCGAGGTAAACCCGCTTGGATATCGAATTGGAAATTCCTCTTCGATCCTTCAGAGAAACGTTTTAATGCCGCCATTAAGCCAAAACGAAAATGAAAAGGGTAATCTCTTGCTCCCCCTTGTGATGAAATTGATTTGAGCAATCAATTTGATATGCTCACGGATGATCCACTAGACTGATGCAAAATTCAAATTTTCGCTCTACAGTGCTCAAACGGTTTCAAATAGGGCCTTGATTATCCTCCCAAAATTTGAACTCATTTAGTAAGAACCTGACTTGGCACAAACCATTTGAAGATTATATGGAAATTACTATTGGGAAATCATAACTTCGGTTCATATCTATCTCAAAATTCACCAGTTCACTCTACTTTAGAAAATGATAACTGCGCTTGTCGAAAATTTTCTCAGCTACAAGTTTGTTGAAGACTACTTTTCGATTAAATGTAAGGAACACAAATTATTAATGATTCAAGTTACTGATGTCTTATGATTATGCTCAATCAACTGTTCAGCAGGCAACATTGGTGTTTATGGCGCATAGAATAGAGTACAAAAATCATGGCTACTATGTCACACTGCAGAATACAGTTGCATAAACTTGTAATAAGAGTATCAATCTCTTAAACAATTAATAACTATTTAATTTGACGTTTGGCTGAAAAACGATTTTCTGCAAAGTTGTATAGCTGATAAAAATTCCCATCAGAATAGCATCAGAATTTAAATTGTTGACAGTACAATATGGAAAAAGGCTAGAAAACAATGAACAAAAAGTTTGGTTTTCCCATAGTAATTTCCATATAAACTTCAAATGGTTTGTGCCAAGTCAGCTTCTTATCAAATGAGTTTAAACTTTCGGAGGCTAATCAGGACCCGATTTTAAATTTTTTGAACACTGTGGAGCGAAAATTTCAAATTTGGCATCAGTCTAGTCCAGAAAAAATTCCAATAAACTTTCCCGGCTTAATGCTAAGAAGGAAAAGGTCCCCTCAATTGTAATAACCACCACCACTTAGATGCTGCTTGGAGAAACATCCATAGTCCACATTGCAAAAATTGGGCGACTTCAGTGGGCTGGGCACGTCGTAACAATGCCGGACGACGATCTAGAGAAAATGGTTCTACTATTCAAACTGGAGTTAAATTTGTTAAAAATATCGTCATGACTTTATAATTCAGTAATGGATTTCAAATCATTGAATATTTTGAATTGGATGGCTAGATATCTTAAAGATAATGAAAACAAACAATTTAACTTTTTGAGAGTTCATAACGTGCACATCGCCGTTATAACTGAAATGTTCCTTAAGCCTGATCATGAGTTTAAATGGGGCGCAAATTATTTTATTTATCGAAATGATCGTCTTGGTGGAGCTGGTGGTGCCGTTGCCATCTTTGTTCATAGACGTATCAGACATTAAATTCTTTCTTCATTTGAAACCAAAGTTTTTGAAATTTTGGGATTTTCTATTGAAACAAAATTTAGACTACTAACATGCCTGGCTGCCTATTTGCCATTCCAATGTGTAGGCCAGCAAAAGAATGTTCTCAAGGGTGACCTTCAGAAACTTACCTGTCATAGGTCTAAATTCTTCATTATTGGTGATTTTAATGCAAAACATCGCTTCTGTTTGGTGATTGTTCTGCAGGTTATTAAACTATTCAATATCCAAACAGCCTAAATCCCTCAACTATTGATTTGGTCTTAACTGATTCATATCAACTTAGCGATCATATAGCGGTCGGTGCATACCACACCTCAGTCCACAGGACGTAGATAAGATTAGTCAATCAAATCGAACTAAATCGCAAATATTCAGCTTTGATTGGTCTAAATCTCGCTAATAAAGCAATTAAATAAAAACTTCGATTGGCTGATGTTGGAAGATCAATGAAAGGTACGAAGCCGACATTTAGAGATTTGAAAGTGCTGATAAAAATCATTTCTTCTACACTCAACTTAGCTGAAAATGAAGACAACCTTAACAGATATACCAACTACCTGTATGAATTTGAATTTTGGCATATCAACATTCTTTTGATCAAGGCAACCTCTGAGCATCAAAGTCAACATTTGTGTTTGTCCATTCGTTGCTGGAAGCGGTGGGTTGAAGCACTACTCCTTGCGTCCGATGGTAAATGATAAAAATAGACACTGATACTGAACTTCAAAACTGATTTATATGCATAGGACACTGTATCATACAATTTCATCATTTGAGTTTTGGGTCATAATGATCTCAATACGTTGATAAGATTAAGGTGAACGATGCAACCGGCAGAAAATTGCAGCAGAGGCAAACGCAAGGACTCATGGCGGTGAAGCTCCAACAAGGAGAAGAAGAAAGTTGATAGAAATCTCAAGGTGAGAGCAACCAATCACACAGTATGTAAATCTTTCATGTTGGCCTAGGTTGGCCATATGTACTACTGGAGGTGTGCAGGATACGTGAGTGAGCTAATCAATTCGATTTAAATCTTATTAAATATAACAAATTATTTTTTATTAATAGAACTATATGACAGTCGTTTTATTATTATGCTTACATGGCTAGCCGCATTTTCACATGAAACACTATTGCATTTGACACAGTCAACCTTATTATGCCTAATCCATACAATAATTTTAGACCATTTTTTTTTTGCTATGTGCGACGACTGCTTAATTGCTTCATTTCACAATTGTCCCACACCCAAGTAAAGATTCAATCATGTTTGTCAAAGCACTTCTGTTAGGCAGTGGTACACTTTCAGTTTCAACCCGCAATCAATTAGTTTCCACAACCAGACACGGGAAAAAAGAAGTAGTCACCCAACAGCAACCCAATAGCAGCGAGACGTTTAGTTGGATTGATGTAATTTTTCTTTCACTCACTCTCAAATTAATTAGCTCTCCCTTTAAAAGAGATATATACTATTACTATGCCATGCCTACACCTTCTTTACCTTCAATGAGTAGCAGGTTCAGCCCTCCGGGTAGTCACAGTAGTCGCAGGTTGGCGTGACTAAATCAGATCAGAGCAATCGCGGTTTGGCTGTGCCATTTTGTCGTCCAAAGCAAAGAGCTTCCTCCGTCACCGCCTGCTGCCTATTTTTTTTTCTTTTATGTAACAATCTCTCTTCATATCATAAACTGTCCTTCCCAACTCGCAGCAGAGTATTGTGTCCTTTCCGGGCAGTGTCAGTTATGTTGTTCTAGCCATAAATACTAATTATATCGCGTTATAACGCGTCTTGGTCTCTCACGTCGCGTGTAACGAAAAGAAAAACGGGCACTGCATGTTGGTAGGCAGGTATCTGGGCGGTTGGTGACTAGCACTCATTGGGAAGCACTATTGCTAGTCTGGTACGAACCACACGAAGCTCAAGTGTTATGGTGTGGCTCGCTTAAAGCGCAGGCTCTCGGAGTGACCAAATGTGGGTGATAATTATCGCTGACGCACTTGGGTGGTACCTTTCCTATAGAGGTATCCCAAGGGGATAGTAAAGATATAGATGCGTGAGGTTTTTGCTTTGCCGAGGGGTGCATGCACACGAAATGGAAAGTTTTTGTATGATACAGAAGATAAGGGTCTAGAATTCCTCAAAAAAGAGTATTACGTGGTTGAATACAATTTTTTTTCTCATCACTCGCGGACTTATTTGTAGGTCCATATTAGAGCCTAATATAAGAGTCCGATTAATCATATTTAAATTTGACCGTGGAGTGAAACACTAAAATATTGTCACATGGCTTACGAGTTTGATTTATTTTATGTGCGTTCAGTTTCTGTCACATGATAAGTTGGAAAATTAACTGATCCCCCCTAATTTATAAAAATCTTCAAATAAATTTGATCTTCTTCTGGTTTTCTAGCAATCCACAAATAAAGTCAAAGTCGATATATGTTTGTATCCTACCTCCATATTCTCCAGTTACTGTAAATTGGTGAATATGTAGTGAAAGAAATACTTCTTCGAGAATAATGCATTAATGAAGACGAAGTAGGCCTTGATTATTTGAATCGATCGTCACTATCAAAAAATATATTAGTCGTTATTAGACCGGAATCCAGTCGATGTTCATTGTCAACTTGCTACTTCCAACTTAGTTTTCCCATTTTTGGGCTGGTTCAGTTTTGACCGATCTTGGTGGATCCTACCTAAATTTGGGCCATTTTAAAATAGCGTGTAAAAAACGATCAACTTCTACTGTAAACTGCACAACAACAAACTTATTTGAATCGCAGAGCAAGCCTAGAGCAAATGATTCGACAAATTGGCACTTACCCGTACTTGACTTACCGCAGGGGGAACGACACTCATTCAGATGCATTTTATTTTACCATGCTTGCCTGTAAAAATAATGTAATTGAAGAGTTTTTTTTTGAGTGTGTCGTTATGACGAAAATAAAGAAAGGATAAAAAAATACATGGGATTCCTGATAGGATTGCATTGGATGTGAGGGTGCTTTAAATTGTCATGGAGATGAGTGCAACTGAAATGAAACACTACGAAAGAAAAACATCGAAGTAGCCATTTTGGTCAATGCTCAGTGAAAAAATAATCTCATTTGTTTTCTATCGGATTTGAATTCATGAGTGTTATTAGCATAAATTGGTTCAAATTAGTACAAATGATTAGTGATAATGGTAAGTAAAAAATTAAATTAGAATCTTATTATGCGGTGAAGCGCTCGGAAAAAAAGTATTAATCACCAGAAAAAATGTCCGGTCGGTCGCAACGTTCAGTTGACTATGATACTACCATTGTTGGCTGGAGCATCACCGTTTTGTGTCAATTATTATTGCACAGATAATCGATTTAACACCAAGGACGCCACAAAAAATTTAATTATACCCATGACATTTTCCAAGAAGAAAAAAATCAAATTGTCTGTATGGCAACTGATAGCGATACCCGATTTATTCGATTTATTTAATTAAAATTAGTTTTCTTCATTTATTTTAGGTACTCACTATTTTTCATACGAGCGTGGCGAAATTGAAGCATGGTGAAATTGGTCAACGAACTCAACTTCACCATGCAAGGATTTGAAGCAAGACTAAATAAAATCCAGGCAAGGAGAGATATCATGCATCGGAACCAAAACTCCTTGGTATTCCCAAGATTAAAAGATCTATCTTCGGCCGATATGTCATGCTTACTCAGCAATGAGGATATAAAATTTTTCCTTTAAATAACTTAGTTTTTTTTTGTTATTTTAAATATGATAAAGACTGTACATATTTTGTTGTCATAAAGATGACGACCCTACAAATCGAACACTTTCTTTTATTTATTAAACTTCTTATACCTTCCTTCAATCAACTGATCTACATAATACATATTTATTATTTTGTACTTCATCAATGATATGGAGATTCGACATAATTTTTAGATTTAACTGTGGTATGTATACATATATATACATATACACTGAAGTCTTTTTTTACACGTTTTTTTTTACGCGGTTTTTTTTTACACGGTTTTTTTACACGGTTTTCCACGATTTACACGGTACGTTTTTAACGATTTCTCGACAACGATACAACCTATCGACTTGATTCCAATCACATTACCCGTTTCAAGCTATTTGTAATCAAATGGCATACTTTAAAAAAAAAATCACAATTTTTGGTGTAAATACAGAAATTTTTAAAATATGTCTATATGGACCATATCATGCTTTAATAACAAATGGCATCAAAATCCGATTTTTTTAAAACATTTAAGCATGCGAAAAATCAAAATCTCGTAGGTTTTTTTTTACACGTTTTTTTTTACACGGACCGTATCCCCCGTGTAAAAAAAGACCTGAGTGTATTTTTCTTTTCTTTTTGTTTTTTATGTTATGTATTATAGTTATTTGTTCCGTTTTTTTTTTATTCTCGCACAGAAACTGCATCACCCGGTGGGTAACATCCTTCACCATAAGCTCTTCCTTCTCCGAACCCTTGATCGGCACCAGCAACGAATACAACTTGGGGCGAGTGGAACTTGAGTTCCTTTTCCACCTGCTTGACGTAGGGGGTTTCATTGTCAGGTGAGGCTTGTGGTTTGAGTCCGGGAAGTGGATGTGCGTTGCCGTCTCCTCTATGACGCGCTTGAAGTATTTGCGCCCGCGACCGATTTTAGATGACTGATCCGTTTCTATTTTAATGTAACCTCTCCCGGGAATCCAATCGAGAAATTACTTCATCCTTGGCCTCCAGCATAGCTCGCATTTTGCCGATTTTTAACCGCACGACCATTCATTCGTAGTATTCATTCCTTCACGTTTCAACTTTGATAATTTCCACCAGCTCAGCCAGGACAATCGCCACCTTGAACGACTAAACGCAAATCAAATTTTTTTTACACCATAAATTTCTCATGAAAGACTTTTAAATCTTTAAGACGAATGTTTTATAGCGAAATTTGTTGTCTGTATCTCTTCTTATAAAAAAGATATATCCAAATATAGTAAAAAATATGAATAAATTCAAATTGTTTTTATACGAGTTTAAAAAATAACATACCTCCAATTTCTTCACATTATTAAGAAAAACATACGCCCTTTAAAATGCCGTTAACCAGAGATATTAACATTTGAAAAGTGCATATTTTTAGTATAAAAACGTCAATAACCCGTGATCGGTGAAAGATATGGACAAGCTTTGTGCAGCAAAATTTGCGCCATCTTAAGATGTAAAAGTTATTTGAAAACACCTTTGCTGAGAAATTTGAAAAAGAAACCTAGAGTAAAACAGCTGTTTTTTAGAGCCACTCTAACTCAATTCAAGAAAATAGCTCTAAATTGGCCAATTTAAGAGATACAAAAAAGTTGTTTTCAACAAAGTTGCTTGAAATTAGCTCAGCTATAACTTTGCCCAGGAATGTATACCTTAATTTATTCAAACAAAAAAAGTTAGGTTTTTGATTTTAATGATAATAAGAACCACCCTAGAACTCATTGTCATAAAAATGAGGGCCTAACTATAAGGAACAACTTTGTTGAAGAGACTTTAAGACTAAAGTTTCAATTTCAGGCCCAAAACATATAATTCCACCTAAATCTGCATTCTGGACCACTGTGCACTTACGCGAAATCTACAGAGGACATAAAAATCTCTTTCTAGCAATCAAGATCGTATACTTAGCCATGGATCAAGCCCTCGCCCATGAGCAAAGAAAAAAGTGGATTTCGTGGAGAAAGCCAGTTCTTCCTACTTCCACGAACAGTTGTAACGCCTGGCGGTAGCGGGCAACCTTTTTACACGGAAAATATGTATAATGTTCGTTAGTTTTAAACAAACTAACTCGTATAATTAAGTTGTTTAAACTTTTAAACAGAGTTGCCATAGCTTATTTCGATCGAATCGAATATCGATATTATTACTACAACAAATCGGCAAAACCGATAAGCGAAATATTCAGTACTATTAAGTAATACTTTCCACCATCAAATTTGACTGATGCACACTGGGCCAGAAATGCAAACTAGCGGAGTAAAATGAATAACTCCGAAACACAGCACTTTCGCGACATGGTGTCTTCGGCAAAGTTTCTCATTATAATAAGGACCATCTATTGACATTAACAAATAGTTCAAAACTCTTCCACAAAGTTGTTTATCGTGACAAACTAAACAACTCTTTTGAAGGGATCAAATTTCCTGCCTACTGGTTCTGAGTTATATGGAGTTGAAGAAAAAAATGGCGAAAATATTTGTTTTTCTTACAACCATATAATGTTGTATTTTTCTCTTATGCAAATGCATTATATAAAGAACTTTTGTGAAAACTGCTTTTTTTCAAATTTTAAAGATATAGTTGAAAAAACGAAGAAAAAAACAGCAACTTTTGACGTAGGACTACGTCTTTAATTTTTATACTGAGGTACACTTTGTGAAAACCGAAAATGAAACATGAAACAGTCCGATGGTACGAGCAGATGCGATGATATTACCGCGACGAACGCCAGCGACATCGGTGATTTCAGCGACGCCGTCGAAACCGAGAATTCTGCCGGCCCGAGTGCGGCGAAAGTCAAGCTTCCTCCACTGGTTGTGAAGCAAGTACCACTCAACACGCTGATTGGCGATCTCTCATCGCTCAGCAAGATCGGTACCAAGGTGATGCTACGAACAAAAGCGGAGTACGAAGTGGCCGTGAAATATCTGAAGGATTCCAAGGCGGAATTCTTCACGCACGACATCCCCGGCGAGAAGCCCTTCAAAGTAGTCATCAGGGGTCTACCAAACTTCGACGCCAAGATGGTCGAAGCTGAAATCAACCGGTACAAGCTAGCCCCAATCGCTGTCTTCCGAATGACAAGGAGAGACGAAAACGTGAAGATGTACCCGTATTGTCTCTACCTGGTGCACTTCCAAAAAGGAACAGTGACTCTCAATGCGCTGCAAGCCATCCGATCGATCTACTCCATCATCGTACGGTGGGAGCCATACCGTAACGTAGTGCCAGCGGTGCCTCAATTTTGGACACGGTACCCGCAACTGCAACATCAAGCCACGCTGCAGCAACTGCGCTCAAGAATACGCCACTTCCAACTGCCCTGCGGATGGAGCCGTGGCGTTAAAATGTGCCAACTGTGGTGGTGCTCATCACGGTTTAGACAGACAGTGCTCCAAACGCAACGACTTCAAACGCATCCGAAAACAGGCGGCAACTAACTACCAACTAGGACGCAAGAAGGACAAAGGCCCGGCATTCCGGACGGAGGATTTCCCGCCTCTTCGTGCTCCTCAGCAAAGGCAAGCGAATTCGCGGGTGCATCCCGCTCAAGCAACTTCCGTTAATTCTGCTGGCCAAAGCTCTCCATCCCCCCTGGATTCTGGAGACAACCAACAGCGCAAAACAACAACCCCGATCTGTTCTCAGCGGATGAACTGATGGAAATTTTCGTCAACATGTCCGGTGCTCTTCATAAGTGCCGCAATAAGCCCGAACAGATCCAAGTGCTCGGTAAGTTCATCAAGTCAACTGGAATGCTTGCTCTGTAAGAGCAAAAAATATTGAGCCTGCCGACTTCCTCCGCAAGCACAGCATCGACGTGGGCCTTCTAACCGAGACCCATCTAAAGTCCGGCGACAGCTTCTGGTTGCCTGAACACAACATTATCCGGCTTGATCGCACCACTCACAGCATG
The DNA here is from genome assembly GCF_037179485.1 of Ochlerotatus camptorhynchus. Taxonomy (NCBI): domain Eukaryota; kingdom Metazoa; phylum Arthropoda; class Insecta; order Diptera; family Culicidae; genus Ochlerotatus; species Ochlerotatus camptorhynchus. The sequence goes on from NW_027041025.1 coordinate 768,258, forward strand.
GGCTGTACTCCGTTTGGTTTTCGGATGAGCCAACATTCATCTCACCGGCGGGCAACCCATCGCACTAGACCTGTTCCTGACAAATATCGGCTTGTCCAAGCCGGTAGCCTTGAACGAAGTCAGCTCCGACCACCCACCGGTGGTGGCTGAACTGGGCTGCAACGTGGCTCCTGCTTCAAGACTGCTCAAGGACTACCATCGCGTAAACTGGGCCCAGTTTGGACGCGTGGTAGACAGGCACATAATCGACAACCCGCCGCTTGACACCGTGTAGGACATCGACCGAGCGTTGGAAGGACTCCACCAAGCCATAACCGTAGCTGACGAGGCGTGCGTCCGATGAGTTCCTGTGAGGGGTAAGTTTATTGCCATTGATTCCCACACTCAACTTTTGATTCGCCTGAGAAATATTCGTAGACGCCAGTTTCAGAGGACTGGAGATCTGGGCAAAAAACGTGAAATGGCCGATCTGAACAGGCAGATTGCTTCCAGAATGGACTCACTCATAAATGAAAGTTTTGGGCGTGTTGTCCAAAATCTGGACGAGCGCTTTAGACCATTCTGGAAGGTAGCCAAGGTCCTTGAAAACTCATCCCAAACCCATTCCACCTCTCAGAGTCGCAAATGATGACGATCGGCTTTTAATCACCCCACAGGAGAAAGCAAATGCGATCGGCGAGCATGTCGCTTCATCGTATTTGCTTGGCTCGAATATCCAAAGTCCGCTCGAAGATCAGGTTGCGCAATGCGTTCAAAACCTAGATGCCTCCCCTTGTGTCGTGCCTCCGGCGGATATGATTACAGAACAACAGATTTGCTCAGCGCTGAAATGCACCAAGAACATGAAGGCTCCTGGGTTTGACGGTATATTCAACTTGATCTTGAAGAGACTCAGCATGAAAGTGCAGTCTCTTCTAACCGCTATGTTCAACAGATGTTTGGAACTGCACTACTTTCCAAGCATCTGGAAAGTAGCAAAAATCATACCAATCCGCAAGCCCGGTAAGGATCCAACATTGCCTTCAAGCTACAGACCAATCAGCCTCCTTTCAGCGCTGAGCAAATTGTTCGAGAAACTCATTCTCAATCGTTTGCACAAGTTTGTCGAGGAAAACAACATTCTCCTTCCGGAACAGTTTGAATTCAGAAAGGGGCACTCCACCAATCATCAGCTAGTACGGGTGATGAATAACATCCGAAGTAATAAAGTTGTATTGAAGCCATGGCCTTGTTAGACGTTGAAGAGGCGTTTGACAATGTTTGGCATGACGGACTTGTGTACAAGCTTTGTAACATCAACTTTCATTCACATCTGGTTGAAATCACCCGTAACTACCTCCAGCAAAGGTCGTTTAAGGTATCGTTGAATGGTTGTCTTTCAGACACGTTTTCCAAGTAGTTTGCTGGGCCCCTTGCTTTACAGCATTTACACTTCCGACATTCCTCCCCTCGGTAACGATTGCGTGTTTTTCCTGTTCGCAGATGATACCGCAATAGCCGTCAAAGGAAGGATGCCTCGCGAAATAACGAACAAACTTCAACGATGCCTTGACACCTTTGCTGATTATGCTACCACGTGGAAAATTAAAATCAATCCCTCCAAAACACAAGCGATCATGTTCCTCCATCGGCAATCGCCCAAACTGTAACCAGCTCCGTCTTGTACTGTAATCATGGATGGCACAAGGGTTGAGTGGTCCGTCGAAGTTACCTATCTCGAGATGTTGTTCGATGAAAAGCTCCTCTACCTTGGTTAGGTGTCTGTATCCGCTGATCTGCCGCAGATGCCGCCTCTCAAGGGTAAACAAACTGGCTGTCTACAAACAAATAATAGCACCTGCGATCCTCTACGCAGCTCCGGTGTGGGAATCATGTGCACAGACTCACAGGAACAAAATTCAGGTCGCTCAGAATAGAGTGCTGCGGATGGTTCTTGATCGTCCTTTCGACACTAGAATAACAAATTTACACGAAGAGGCAGGAATTGCCAAAATAGATTCAAGAATTAACGAAATTAAGACTAAATTTGCACAAAAATTTAACTTATCAGAACATGCTTTGATAAGCAATTTGTATATAGTAGGTTAGGTGTATATAGTAGTTGTAGGTTAGTTGTAGTTGTAAACAGTTGTTATAAGTAGTCTCCTTTTTCCAATTCAAAACAAACCAATCCCACCAAGGTGGTCATACTTTAAAAGAGGCCTGATAGGACTAGGAACTGTAAATAATAATTAAAATCACAAATGTACTAAATTTGAAAAGACGCATCTGTGTCACTTGAAAAATTCATAAATGTAAACCACACAAACACAAGAAATAAACATCATTTAGTCAAAAAAAAGTTCGCCTTCGCATTAGTTGCGATTTACTCGTTCAACGGTAAACAACCAGGAGGCATGACTGGTCGTGGCAAGGATGGCAAAGGATTTGATAAAGGAGTCGCCAAGTGTCATCGTGTGATAACATCCAGGGTCTGCCATTCGTTGTCTGGATCGACGTGGTGGTGTCAAGCTCATCTCCGGTGTACGACAAAACCCGAGGTGCCGAGACTGAATACGCAGCTGAACACGTCATGATCATCTTTCAAAGCCTGTACTACCATCGGCCCTTTTCAGGGCCACCAACATTTTCCAAAAGAGTTAACTTTTGGTTTTCCAACTAAAATTCATATCAAAAGGTTCTTTTCAGGGCAATCATAGTCATACTAAAGAGTATAAACAGAGAGAACCCCGCTCAAATTCGTATTCCTACACAAAACACAAGCTCCTGCTGCAGTTAACACACATATTTATTATATCATACCACGTAGTCCTACGTCATCATTGCGTACAACCCCATTTGGTTGTCCTTTGTAGTTTTTTGCTATCGATAGAGTGTATGAGGATTTTTTTTCATGTATTTTATCCAAATTCCCCATACAAAATTCAAACTAAAAGCGCCAGCTCGTGCTACATCCGAATGAGCTGAAATTTTCAGAGAGTGATTTCTTCACCTAATTGCATAAATCTAGGGGTTGATGCTTCCAACGACCAACTTATCATATAATTACGGAACGGAACGTAAACAGCAAAAAAAAGTGATATGATTCAACGTAATGCTAACGTATCAAGAAACTAGATGTTATTGTGAGAAAGATATACGCATATTAACACCAATTCGATGTAACATTATATCGCTATTCGATTTACACAGAAACAAAATGACTATTTTTCATTCCGTCACGTGTATGTAATATTCACATATAAATAACATAATTATTACTCAGAAACAGCTGCACATACATCATTCAACAAATAGTTGTGTAATATTGCACTATTATGCGTTATGACAGATAATTACTACGCGATATTAAATCTCGCAACACTACCAGGTTTTTCGCTCTGATAACGATCGACCTGACGTTTGAGACGATGAACCGCCATTGTTATTCCAGTGCTCGGTCCAGTGCCTCATCATTTGCCCAAAATCAAGTGCGTTGCCAGTTTTCGAGCTAGGAAGGGGTGGAAAATTTGGCCGAATGCCATTTCACCGAAAGCCTTTGTGTTGCTGAGTTTAGGGGGGGGGGGGCAGTTGCCACGTGATCCAACCTAGTTGCTGATACTTCGACGCTCTTATTTTTTTTATTAGTAAACTTCACTGCATTATGTTTAATGTTTAAAAAAACTATTTTTTTTTAACATATTACTAAATTGGAATTTGTTTCTATATTCGTAGGACATCCATGACAATTTGCAATTTAGCGGCAACAAACCATCGATTATTGGATGTACGATTTCAAAATTCTATATTCTTAATGTTTAAATGAAAAATAATTATTTTTAAGAACTTGAATGTCTAAGCAGTAGTAGATTGAGTTGTTGTAGTAGTGTAAATCGTTTCTCATGGCTTAACACATAATAAGTATTAACAGCTACTCATCGTAATACCACAGACAAACCGACATAACACATTGAATATTTCTCACTGTAAAACATCGTCACTAAAACATTGCCGCCATATGTTGAGTACACTGTGGTGGGTAGAACACTGAACAAATGGCAGTAGTGTATAAACGTCAAACGCAAGGAAATTGAAACATGCGAGAGTTATGTCTGTTTGTCTGTGGTAATACCTTTTTAACGCGCTTATTGCACGATAATTGTTGTTAGTAGTTTGCAGATAAACTTTATATTTTTCATTTTAGCAATTCGATTGTAGTGATCTAAGCTGACGGACGAGAAATTCATAAGCATTACAAAGTACCGATTGTTAGCCATTTCATGGGAATTCTTAGTAATGATATCTATTTTTCAGGACCAAAGAAGCTTTGATGACCCTACAAAAAATGCACAATGTCGTCGATATAAAGAGGAATACCACAAACTTTATTTAAATCTCTTTAATCTTAACTTTTCATCATTTGATTTCATTGATTAAATATAATTTCTATCACTTACTTTACTTTCAATTGTTTTAGTTTGTTGGAATCATTGAGACAATTTGAAAAGACGTGGAGGAGAAAGCAATGTCAGCAGTTCTTACTCCCGCGGGTTTTTCCCGTTACTACTTTGTAACAATTGAATTTTCATGTGCAAGCTGGCAACAGGAGCGTGCAATAAGCAAAGCAGAGTATCGCAGAAACCCTGAATATAAATTATATCATACTATCCCTGTTTAGGTAAACGAGCAGCATCAGCGGAGGAGCCTATTTACCAGCTATATTACAACGTGTTAGAAAAATAATTCACTGCTAACATCCCCGGCTGGGCGTATCCTATGGCCTACCCGACATACTAACAATATTTTACCCTACCCGTGACATTTATGAGAGGTCGTAGAGTTCTCTGCATCTCTCTTAAGTAAATGTTGGACTAATATTCATTCCCTACCCCCACCAGTTGCAGCAAAGACGTGGCCAGGACAGATCTGAACTGTTGGAAGAAGACACATTCTTCATCTAAGAGGTAGTCATAATCCCAAATCACTTGCTTGCAGTAACGGATAAAAGTGAGCCTTCTTCTTAACATCAGTTTAGAACCCGTACCACCTACGATTTTGTACAACTTCAATTATGCTATGCTATGCTATCCATGACAATTTTCAACTTCCGGATAATCTTCCCTCGATTGTGTTCATTAGTAATTAAATATGTTATAAATAATAGATCTGATATTAAGTAACACATACTCTGCATTTAACAGATCACAGCAACGAAAAACTATTCTACATATGTGCTGAGAAGACGATATTAACATCAGGTTGCACAAACCCCATTCTTGCATTACAGCAACTACTTATTGTGCACTATGTTTATTTCTTGAAATATTCTAAACAACTGTCAAAAGCTTGGAATTCTTTCAAATTTACCTGATTAATCTACAACCGTAAAGGAACACGATCAACTGATACTATTGTTGGAAAACAGCAGCGCATGGTTGCAACATTAATTTCTAAACCTACAAAACTGACTGAAAATGATAACTAGATAGTATGTTCTTCCACAAATCAAAAGATGAAAATGTTAAATTTTTAAATGCATTGATTCAAGCATCAGAGAGAAAAACATCCAAATATCGATCACAGAAGACGGTTGCTATAAGCAGAGCAAAACATCGTATTCTAAGCATCGTTTTAGCAGTTTTAGTATAATAAGAGCTCACTGTGATATTTCAAATCTATGTAGAAAACTACAACCCCAATGGTGACGTAGGACTACGTGCAGCAGGAGCTTGTGTTTTGTGTAGGAATAGGAATTTGAGCGGGGTTCTCTCTGTTTATACTCTTAAGTATGACGCGCTTGACATAGATGGCCCACAGCAACTCACGAAGAGCTACTGATTCCGATCAATACCGATGCGACTTCTTCCTCCTTCTATGGATGATCATGTGAGATGCAGTTCAGGTAGCCTTTCATTGTATACTGAAGAGCAATGTTCAATGCCACGCGCGGAAAGCACTGCTGCTGCTGCAACTGATGCTGACGACCGGACACCATCACACACGGTGATTGGAACTGAATCCGATCGGCCAACCTTGGTAATTAGCTGCTTGCGGGGAACCTTTCGTTGTGTACTGTAGAACACCACCACTCGCCACGTGGTGATTGAATAAACAGCGTTTGCTGAGACCTGATGGAATTAAACTTTGAAATCTGTGTTAGGGACATCGCTTTTCGCAGGCTATCGGAGGTAATTTTAATTATCAAAGCAACAGTTGCACATTCGTGCATTTTTCAATAGTGACATTTTGAAAAATGATAAAGTCTTACATTTAAGAGATGCGTCGAAATGTATCTGATCGATTGGTGATAATTTTTCTAAAATTGGTCCAGTTATCATCATTCAAAATCTTTCATAATTTTGTTACATGTTCCATTTTCGGTTTTCCCACAGACGTAGTTCTACGTTAAAAAAAGATTGTTGTGAGAAGAGAAGGGCAGAACGTAAGATACTGACTGCACTAGATGAATATAATTTGAAAAAATATAATTTTTTGTTACGAGTGATCGTTAATTGAAACATGAGTGGTAATTGTAACACTCATGGTATCCATGTGTCGAATAAAATGAATAAAACATCCTTCTTTTGCCTTTGCAAGGTCATTGAATCTTGCTCAGTGACTGAGTAAAATTGTATTGAAATTTCATTTTTTCTCACGGAAATATCACCCAGTTCAACGGATGTAACGGCAATTTTACTAAAACTGAGTAAAATTTCTGTGAGAGAGAATGAGATTGCTATAAAATTTTATTCAGCTAGTGAGCAACATTGAACGGCCGAGTACATCGTTTTACATTACATCCAATTGTGTACATCACTTCGTGCACGTCAAATTTATGACTTCGGTTTTGTGTATTGTATCAAAGGCCCTCGAGTACATCGCTCATCGTATATTACCCAACCGATGGATTGACCTACAGTATTGGACAAAACATGTGCAACTGATATTGAACAATAACAAAACGCGACAGTAAATGTCAGTGTTCTAAAATTGAAACGAAGTAAGATACTGCAGTTGACGGTTCGGGAGTCAGGATTTGTACTACATGATTACATGAGTAATCAGTTATTCAATGACAACCCCTCGTTAGAGTTTTGTTGACAAGCACCATTTTGCGTCGGTCAAAACAAGTGCAACATTACGGTTTCTTTTACTTTTACTGTCAAAGTTTTGGTGCAATAAGTGGGAAAGGTTTCATTTTACAACAAAAGTGTTGTATATTGCGTTATTCTACTATCGCAAGGTAAATGTTGCACGATAAACCTTTTAAGATTTCAATATTAACACTTTGTAATATTTGTGACATCAAGCGCTAAAATGGCTCCTGACAGCCTTGGATTGGAACTGAGAAAGAAAATTATCGAGGACTACAACTGCGGAATGTCGCAAAAACAGATTTGTGATAAATATAGTGTGAAAAGTGGACCATATCACGACTATGTTCCAAATTTCGTTCAACCGGGAAGATTGCTGCTGCCCACAGAGGGGGAAGACCACGCTCCACCACTTCCAGAGAGGACTCTATGATTGCCAGATGCATTAAGAAGGATCCTTTCAAATCATCCTTCAAGGTACAAAAGGAATTGCAGCTATCTGTTTCGGATCGGACAGTCAGACGACTAATTTCATTGAAGAATCAGAAGAAAAGACTTCTGTTTTCTCAATCTCAGATAGGCTGGACTGTGCAGAAATGGCGGACGGTCCTGTTCAGTGATGAATCGAAATTCAACATCATCGGGAGCGACGGAATTTGTCGTGTACGTCGACCTTCGGAAAACTGGTTGCCGACAATACTCGCTCTCACTAGAGAAGATTGGAGCTTTGTAAATGCGTTTCAAAACAGTTTTTGACGATTCTTTCGACTGAAATTGTTAGAGCAGCTGGCAGCAAAAGATTGTAAACAAACCAATACTGCATATGTGTGCGTTCCTTAGAGAAAAAGGCTATAGAAAGAAGGTCGCTGCTTAGGTTGCCGAGAATACGTAAATTCCCCTAACACAATTTCGAAAAATAAGAAAATGCTGAACTCAATTCCCCAGATAAACCCTTACGTAATAAGTACATGACCCCTTACATGTATGAATTTATTTGAATCTGAATTTTACACTTGCCATTATTTTTTTAGAAAATCGTACAGTTAAACTTAAACTGCAAAATTATAATACTTCCCCCCTTTACAAAGATAAACACTAATATACTATATGTATTGGTATTCCTGTACCAAAACCAATACATACGATCAAATCATTAATGCATACTTATACATACAAAGGCTAAATCCAATCTGATTTGCACCTTAACTCACGGTACTGCCAAAAGACCGTGAAACATGCTGGAGACAACGTAATGGTCTGGGGATGTTTTTCTTATAATGGCCTTGGTCCGATTCATCGCATCGTTGGAATTATGGACCGTTTCATGTACAATGGCATCCTAAAAGATGTCATGCTACCTCATGCTGAATGGAATATGCCAATCAGATGGATTTTTCAACAAGATAACGACCCCAAACACACCGCCAAAGTGGTCAAACAGTGGTTTAAGGATAAACAGATATCTGTGATGGACTGTCCACCCCAATCTCCGAACCTTAACCCAATTGAGAATCTTTGGGAGATCGTGAATCAAAGAATTGATCGTGAAGGTGTTCGTAATAAGGATAAATTGTTTGAACAAATCCAAAAAGCGATTCCACAAAACTTCATTGACAACCTGATCGAGTCTATGCCCCAAAGGTGCAAGGCTGTAATCGATAATAAAGGATTCGCTACAAAATATTGAAAGCCAAGCAAAATTTGGCGAACAATATGCAAAGTTGCACTTGTTTTGTCCGAGAGTAAAACATTTTCTTTTGTCCTTTTTTTTAAATTGATGAAATATTCTGTATGAATAATAAGTTTTTTGTTAAAATAAACCTGAAGTATGCTGCTTGCAAACGTTTGCATATGTCTTTCTGAAAATTGACCTACCATAACTCTTTTCTGAACAGTTTAATGATGTTGGTTTATTGGTTGCAAATGTTTTGTCCAATACTGTATGTGCCGTAGACTGATGCAAAATTTTAAATTTTTGCTCCGCATCCTGATTAGCCTCCCAAAAAAAATAACTTGGCACAAACCATTTGAAGTTTATATGGAAATTACTATGGGAAAACCATAATTTTGGTTCATATCTACACAACAAAAATATGTAATACAGATCAATGTAATTCAAGCTGATGTATGAAATAATGATGTAATAGCAAAAAGCTAAATGGAAGTAATTTTGTTCGCAAAATCGATGTACATCGTACAACGTTATATTACACAACCGATGGATTGACCTGGTTGCAGCAGTTTGGATGTAATATTCAACAACTTTTTTTTTCTGTGTATCTCAAAATTCACCAGTTCACTCTGCTTTAGAAAATAATAGCTGCGCTTGTTGAAAATTGTCTCAGCTACAAATCTCAGCGACGTCTCGGACGGTACTTCGTTTACCATTCTTTTTGTTCTCAACCATCAATAAAGCACTGCACACAAAACCGAACCTCACATTTGGCCAAGAGAGTAAAAGAGATGACAACGAATGGAAGACAAATAAACTCGACAAAACTGTCAAAATTTGCAGGTGAAGAAAGGATGAGAAAATTTAGGTTAGCTGTCACGCACTAAGAGAAGAGGTGACAATACGGGGGCGAAAAAAAACCACTTTTCTGTCAAACGCGAACCACTTCCTGATTGGTCGATTTCATGTGCGTAAGATAGAGATAGAGATAGATAAAGATAGAGATAGAGATAGAAATAAAAGAGGAAGAAGCCAATTGTCACCTCTTCCTCTTAGGTCACGCAGGGATCTATCACCAACACTCTAACATTATAGTACCCTTTAATGGGTACAATTTCACCCATTTAGAGTGCGGCAGATAAAAAAAAGGTGACGTGTTACACGGAACGAAAATCAATTATTTTATTCATGTGTTTCACTTATACATTTTTGCCAAAACATAAGCCTTATATATTCCATAAGACATACCACATAGGTCCTATAAGAATGCATTAAAGGTATGTGTGACCGCTTATACATTTCATTTGACACATGATCTTCATTAACTTTTTGCAAGGCGTCTGCTTATTAGTTGACTTATACATTTTATGAATAATCAGCCATAGAAATTTGCCAAAAGGTATAAGGAGATTTCTATCCGTGTAGGGTAAAAATATATTCTACCCAAGCAACACATGTTCTATAACAGTTTATATAACCGTTGTATAACTGGTTTTGGTTATATTTCACTCAACATAATTTTATGAATTTGTGTTACTTGGGTATACTTTTACTTCGGTTTCCATAAGGAAGTCACATATGGTAAAAAAATCTGTGTAATTTACCAATTCTGTTGCACAGTGTAATATACCAAGTGCATAAACTTTATTCCCATAACAGTTAACCTACTCAATAGATAGATCAGACAACATAATCACAGCTTGCGGCATCCACGAGTTGTTGCTGATGAGAGGCAAAGCTAATGAATTATCACATAAATGTCTTTATTTTCCAAGGTGAAAACGAGATCCAGTGCAGTGCACACCGCTTTTCAAAAGGGAACAGAACAACAAGTTTGATGAAAGTGAAACCCATATGAAGGGTTTTCTCACATTCCATCTATGGAATCGGTCAACTTGGACACGTCTATCAGCGATCCAAATTATCCATATTATTAATTTATCAGCTGCGATCTACTTGATTGATTTGGGTGATCGGAGCGGGCTCCACTGAACCTAGTAGTAAAGCGATTTTAAGAAGCAATGCATTTTGCGCAGATCATGCCGGAGATAACCGAAGTTGACACGGTCATTTAAATTGAATTAAACGTTCCTTTTCATGTTGAAGTAATAATTAAACGTACGTTAAGCCAGCACGTTCACATGTGTACACAGCACTGAAGGCGCAATCGTGTGTAAGTCAAACTCTTTTAAGCTCGTACGCCCGTTTTTGTTACGTAATTGTAGGTGGCTAATAAATTCCCAACATATCAAGTAGAAAGCCAACTAGTGGGCCAAGCCCAGCCCGTGCATCAGCACACATTTTTCAACCAAGCACCTCAGCAACATCCAACGAAGACCCAAACAGACCTAATCTTAACACCATGTTTGGGCAAATAGCTCTGGCCCTCCGCCACCTCTCCGACCTGAAATCTTCTATCCACCGAAAAGACCTCGCCTCGGGCTCGTGATACAATGCGGGCGATAATTTTTCTGTCTTGTGCCATGCTACCCTTCTCCTCGTGGCTTCCATCTCAGGCTATTTTGATTGGATGTAATGCTCGTGTTACGGTAACGGCTACCAGCCAACAAACGGCAGCCCTGCAAAAGAAATCCAGTTCTTCCCTAGACTGATATATGCCTTCCCTTCCACCCTGGAAACCATCGATTTTATTTATTTTTCTGCGCCGTTTTTCCATCAAATTAAATTAAATTAAATTATAAAAGAAAATTGAAAACGAGATTTTTGTGCCATGAAGTCGTTTTACTTCCTCTGTTTTTTTCTTTTCTTTTCCACGTGGAAACCGATACCTTTCTCGATCAAAGGGAGCTGAGCAGTACAAATTGTGCGCACTTGCCTGCCTGTCTGCGCGCTAAAACCAACTCCAATCTGCTGATAAGTAGGGTACCAAATGGCACGAGAGCTATGATGCTGGTCACGACTGCGGACCATCCAGACCTGTTCGTCTCGGTGGATAACGAGTACGAGACAGAGATTTTGAGAAAAATTCAATTTCTTCTTGGGCTGCTGCAGCACAGGTTGATCGCCACTTCAGCGTCATCGTCGTCGTCGTCTTTGTCGACTGTGGTGCAACGTAAATACGGAAGTTGCCTGGGTTTAATTTTTATTAATTCTTTGTTCGATCGGAATTGCGACCTCACCATTTCGAGCTGCTTCAAACGATGGTAAATCGCAGCCCCAGTTCGATCCCAGAGGTTAGCAGGTTTAACTCGTGATCCAGTTATAAACGATTTGAACTCATTAGTACCCTGTAACGATGCATCGTTACGGGGCTTACTAAAGGCGGGGAGATGTTGTCGCATTAGGATTGAATTCAGTTGGGAAGGCATGTTTTGGAAAAGAAAGACTTAGTATGTATCTTTCAGGTTGTTCACACATTGAATGTTGAGGTACATCATAAATCTGTTTAATCTCTAAAAGTTACCGAAAACATCATATGAAAATATGCAACCATTTTCAAGAAAGTGATATAAAAAAAATGTACTCCGAATTGAATTTTTATTTTATTTTTTACAGGGCATATAGGGTTTTGATCTAATTTCCGTTCTACTAAGCACATCCCGCACTTTACCTCTCTTTTTTGAAAGGGTTTGAACAAAACATGGAATGTTTTCCTGAGAGATATCTTCTAAATTTATTCACCTTTCCATACGTACCGTTGGATTTGAAAAAGATTCAAACAATGTTGAGATATTATTAAAAATTTAACAATGCTTCTTGATTCTAAATTCGTCCTGCGAGTTTCAATTCCGTCCTAACGCATTGAAACGCCATTAGATTTTCTTCGTCCTACGGATGATGGTAGAAAAAGTGGATCCGCTAGGAGCGCTTCTTTTGTTTTGAGAACAATGAGTGTAAATATTCATACAATGCTTTAATAGGCTTCCTGTTTTGGCTTATGAACTAACGAATAGGAACAAACGTATTATTGTTTTGGGCATGGTGAAATCATCGATATTATTGATCTTTTCTGCGCGATAGAACGGAAATGGGCAATTATGACGAATTAGCGCTCTTCCCTACTAGAAAAATTAAAATTGAATAATTTCAAATGTTCTACCACCTTCTTCTTCTTCTTATTCTTCTTATTCTTCTTCTTCGCATTTCAAGCTTATTACATATCGCATATTAGCTTATTGCGTGCTCTCAACTTAGTGTTCTAGATGCACTTCCACAGTTAATAGTAGTGAGAGCTTTCGATGCCTGTACCATTTTTGCATTGGTATAATTGTGTGGCAAAAGTCCAATCATACTTCTATGCCCAAAGAATTCGAGAAATTTTCCAAACCGAAACATTCCTAGACCGGACCGGGAATTGAACCCAGCCACCTCCAGCATGGTCTTGCTTTGTAGCTGCGCCTTTACCGACGAGGCCCCAGCTACCACCACTACACGCAAAACAAATTTCGCATGCATCCAAAGTAAGGTTGGACTTTTAACATCCACAGCGTATGTTTATACAACAAATGTAATGGCAATGTCCAAGGAAGTCGAGAAATTTTCCAACCCGAAAAATTCCTAGACCGGACCGGGAATCGAACCCAGCCACCTCCAGCATGGTCTTGCTTTGTAGCTGCGCCTTTACCGACTGAGCTAAGGGAGGCCCTCCAGCGCCATTTCAGAGAATATCTCAAATCCGAGGTACCACAGTTGTCCAAAATATCGTACTTCTCTGATGGTGCGGAATGGCAATATAAAAACCGATTTAATATTATAAACCTGGTTTTCCACGACAGCAATTAATAGTCTAGTCTGTATAAAAATTAGGTATTACTCCCATTTCATCATTTCTGATCCGATTTTGATGAAACAGCTTCCAATCTATTAGGAATTGATTCTAGTTTAAGATTTTTCAAGGTTATGGATAATTTTTGTTCATATAAAAAATATTTAAACATTTCTTGTATTTCTAAACAACAGTTTCAACTCCACGTATTTCTTATATATATGTTCAATACTCAATAAAATTAAAACTTGAATCAATTCCTGATCGATTGAAAGCTATTTCATCTAAATTAGTCAAGAACTGATGATATGGGAGTAAAATCTATTGTTTTCGGCAGAAAAACTTAGCTACGCATGTCTTTAAAAAAGAACAAACATAAACAGTTATTATGCGTAAGGGGTTGGAAGGATTTTCATTAATTTAGTAGCGAAGTAGAATTAGTAAGTGTTGTTTGGTGGATTGTTTTTAATAAAGCGTTTTTTTAGACGGTACCTTTTTGGATTTGCGTGAGGTGATTTCGATGGAACTAATTTCATTTCAATTACAATGGTATTTTTATAGTGCTTAACACAGAGTTATTATCCATAGAACATAATTATCATCTTCACTATTGACGAAACAATCCTGAACTTTTCGATTAGGGACTGCCCAGAAACTACGCTGAAATTTGTTTAAAGATGCAAGAAATATTTACCCTTTCTACCGCTGCATGAATAATCATCGATGCAAATCTTTAAACAAATATAGGACCATATATACTCGAACATGCCCCATCCTACATTCTCCACGTGGTATATGGAAGGTCACTAACGATTAAAATAACATGCCTTAACACCGATAAACCGACATGAATGACCATAGCAAAAACAATAAAATTTCTGACCAAAGCACACTACTGACATCTGGTTCCGTGTTCGCGGGAAATTTTTAGCTAAGCCATGAACCCGCATGCAAAATTTATGACTTGATTCGTGTCTGATCTATTTTGGACAAATTATTTTTATCTAGAACAAAAAATCGTATTGTTTTGACAATTCGAATCACTGCACATTTAAATCGGCCGTTTACGATTTTCGGGCATAAGTCAGAATTGAGTGTAATGTCGGTTTGTCGGTGCTCAAAACCCGAGTAACTCATAATTATGAGTTTTAATTAAACAAAACTGTTAATTTGTTTTTTTTTTTAGTTATGTACGTGGTGTTCTGGGCAATAAATTTAGCATCCTGAATAAACAGAAAAATATTATGAATTAATATAGCTTAACAAATAATCAATCAATGAGTTCATAGATATCAAAAAGATATGTTCACTCTTTAGGTGTTCAAGTTATATTTAATGTAATGGGGCAACATCATCCATAACTCAATGCGTCATTGAGATTCATCATAGTAGGGGAACGCGCGTCCATTAAGGAAATGATCAATTTTCAGTAATCAAGTTTTCATCAATTTCACTAACGCAAATAAATATTTGCAAAATAATGGATCCCAAGCTTTACATTAGCCGTACTATTCAGCTTTTGCAAAAAGGTGAATCACCGGGCTTGTTGGTTACTTAGGTACTTATTGATCATAAATATACATCCCATTTTAGTCTTATGAATCTTCATAATGTTGCTGGAACATGCGCCACTGCCGCGGGTATGCAATTATTATGCGCCAACCCACTTAGATGTTACGATTTAACTCAATTTAACCTACATAACGGTTGCATACATGTCGGAGTGATTGTTATGTTTTGTATAGTGTTGGTATACATTTAGGTTGCATTTACTGCACATTTTTAAGATTCCACATCTAATAAACTCTTGTTTTACGTACGTTTTACGATCAATTTCCGTTTCTTAACAATCCATTTGCATGATATTGTTACAAGATAATCTGTTCAGTATTTCATTAAGTAGTTTTAAATAGTACTTTTGAAACGTTTTCCCTAACATACCGTATGCGTGATAATGTTTGCACCATCGTACAAAAAAGGTTCCCGTTTCACCTCTGCATACAATGCCTTGGTTTTCTTTGCATGCACGTAACCTACACTGATAAATTGAACTATTCCCATTTTGCTTGAAATTTAATCAATTTGACATTAAGCTCAGTTTAATCATATCGAATGATTAAAAAATAAGCATCTGATAGTAATCCCAGTTTAATCATGGTTGATTAGATTGTAGATTATCTTATTTTGCATAAAATTTAATCATTTTTGATTATATTTTAATAAATTTTGATTGAATTTTAATCATTTTTGATTATATATCAGTATTGAAAAAGAATAAAATTTAATACTGGAAAAATTATTTCGATTTTAATCATGCATGACTACTGCCGAAGTAATCATGGCTGGGACTCAATAAGGTGAAGCGGGAAACTGCATACTTTTTAAGCTTTTTTGATTTAATTTATCTTTGAGTGTATAGCTCATACCGTAGTAGGCTGTGTATAAAAGAAAATGATTTTTAGTTTGACAGTTGCACCATGACGAAGTGGCAGCGTATTCGTGATTCATCCCACGCGCAAATGACGCAAAAAGACATTTCAATCGCCGTGGGAGTGTCTCGGTGGACCGTCAAAAGGGTTTTAGACCGAGAAAAAAAAAACACAACTATCCGCGAAGGTGGCCACAGGTCGTCCGAGGTCAGCTCGGGTTCCAAGGGTTATCGCTGCTATCAAGAAAGGAAGATTCGGGTGAATACAGTGCGTTCAATAAGGAAAATGGCAAAGGAACACGGGGTCAGTGACTTTACGGCACGGAAGATCGTAAAGGAAGATTGCGGGGCGAAGTCAAGGGCACGGAAAAAAACTCACATGATTACCAAACGCATCCGGGAGCTACGAGTCAAACGATGCAAGAAAATTTTGAACTTCCATTAGTGAAAAATCCGGTAATCCTGTTCACCGACGAGAGCATGTTTACCGTCGATCTCGTATCAAATTCCAGAACCGACCGGTACATTAGTTCTCTTCCGGCCGTGGCCGACGAGCACAAGAACGTGTATCTGACCTGCTAGCGTTATGGTGTTTGGACTGGTG
Source organism: Ochlerotatus camptorhynchus (assembly GCF_037179485.1). Taxonomy (NCBI): domain Eukaryota; kingdom Metazoa; phylum Arthropoda; class Insecta; order Diptera; family Culicidae; genus Ochlerotatus; species Ochlerotatus camptorhynchus. The sequence continues at coordinate 784,761 of NW_027041025.1, forward strand.
ACTTCCGATGGCAGAAAAATGGACCCGGTGTTTATTCCAGAAGGCGACAAGGTCAACACGGAGGTCTACATTGGGATTTTAAGTAAGTATATTCTTGTTGTATTTCAACAAGATGGGGCTCCGTGCCACACCTCGAACCGCACTCAGAAGTGGTTGCAGGAACATCTCCCGTTCTGGGCGAAAAATTCAATATGGTGCGTCATGAAGGCCAAGGTCTGTTCTAAACGCCACCTAAGTACAGCAAGCTTCAGACAAACATTGACCCGTACCTGGAGAGAAATGGATCCAGACTACAGTATAAGAACCTGCCGTGCAATCCGGAAGCGTGTGGAGGCCGTAATTGCAGCAAGTGGAAACTCGATCAATGATTAACATAGTTTAAAACTCTGAAAAAATAAAAAAAAAAACTCGAAAACGAAATTTTTGAGTTTTTTTTTAATTTTGACATTGCTCAATGGTGCAAACATTATAACGCATACGCTACAATGCATTATACCGCTCTAAATGTACAATATTGTGGAAGTCAACAGTCAGCAATAATTTGACTGTGCCTCAAAATTCTATCATAATCAGCATTTATTCTAATGATTACTTAATTTTGGGTCGCTCAATCCAATTGTAATATCAGATTTAGATTAAATAAACGATGTAGTATCATAAAAAATATGTTACATAGGGTAGGCTACATTAAAAAAAAATCAAAATTCATGTATCATGTAACGAAAAATCCCAAACACGGACGCAAAGATAGAGCGCAAATCGAATAGATTATAAATACCCTTGTAAAAAGGTTTCGGATAGTAAACATTTAGGCGTTTGCTCATTGAAGAATCCCAAACACGGACGCAAAGATAGAGCGTAAATCG